>NC_083574.1:17971920-18271920 GCF_027579695.1 Neoarius graeffei
ACTTTTCCCACCTTTAATGTGATCTATAACCTGTACAATTCAATTGAAACACAAACAAATCTGTTCGGGGGGAAAACATAAAAAATATAAAATGTACAATAAGCTGGTTGCATAAGTGTGTACACCCTTAAACTAATACTTTGTTGAAGCACCTTTTGATGTAATTACAGCATTCAGTCTTTTGGGGTACACACTTGCCATCAATTAAAATGACTGATTAACCCCAAATAAAGTTCAGCCGTCCTGGTAGGATTTTCCTGACATTTACTCAGTTGTATCCTCCAGCAAAAGCCATGGTTTGCAGACAGCTTACAAAGCATCAAAGGGATCTCATTGTTGAAAGGTATCAGTCAGGAGAAGGGTAAAAAAAAATTCCATGGCATTACATATACCATGGAGCACAGTGAAGACAATCATCAAGAAGTGGAGAAAATATGGGACAACAGTGACATTCCCGAGAACTCGATGTCCCTCCAAAATTGATGAAAAGACAAGATGAAAACTGCTTAGGGAGGCTGCCAAGAGGCGTACAGCAACACTGAAGGGGCTTTCTGGCAAGTACTGGTTGTGTACTACATGTCACAACAATCTCCCATATTCTCCATATGTCTGGACTATGGGGTAGGGTTGCAAGATGGAAGCCTTTTCTTAAAAAGAAAAACATTCAGGCCTGGCTAAATTTTGCAAAAAAAAATAAAATACATCAACTCTCCCAAAAGCATGTGGAAAAATGTGTTATGGTCTGATGAAACCAAGGTTGAACTTTTTGGCCACTATTCCAAAAAGTATGTTTGGCGCAAAAACACCACTGCCCATCACCAAAAGAACACCATACCCATGGTGAAGCATGGTGGTGGCAGCATCATGTTTTGGGGTTGTTTTTCTTCAGCTGGAACAGGGGCTTTAGTCAAGGTGGAGAGAATTATGAACAGTTCTAAATACCAGTCAATTTTGGCCCAAAACCTTCAAGTGTCTGCAAGAAAGCTGAAGAGGAATTTCATCTTTCAGCATGGCAATGACCCCAATCATACATAAGAATCAACAAAAGAATGGCTTCACCAGAAGATGATTAAAGTTTTGGAATGGCCCAGCCAGAGCCCAGACCTAAATCCAATTGAAAATCTGTGGGGTGACCTGAAGAGGGCTGTGCACAAGAGATGCCCTCGCAATCTGACAGATTTGGAGCGCTTTTGTAAGGAAGAGTGGGCAAATATTGCCATGTCTAGATGTGGCAGGCTGATAGACTCCGACCCAAAAAGACCGAATGCTGTAATTAAATCAAAAGGTGCTTCAACAAAGTATTAATTTCAGGGTGTGCACACTTATGCAACCAGCTTATTATTTCATCTCATCTCATTATCTCTAGCCGCTTTATCCTGTTCCACAGGGTCGCAGGCAAGCTGGAGCCTATCCCAGCTGACTACGGGTGAAAGGCAGGGTACACCCTGGACAAGTCGCCAGGTCATCACAGGGCTGATACATAGACACAGACAACCATTCACACTCACATTCACACCTGCGGTCAATTTAGAGTCACCAGTTAACCTAACCTGCATGTCTTTGGACTGTGGGAGAAACTGGACCACCCGGAGGAAACCCACGCGGACACGGGGAGAACATGCAAACTCCACACAGAAAGGCTCTCACCGGCCACGGGGCTCGAACCCGGACCTTCTTGCTGTGAGGCGACAGCGCTAACCACTACACCGCCCATATATAAATAAAAGAGAAATAAGAATAAGAGAATAATAAAAAACTCACTTTTACTTTGTTAAATATTAAGGTTTGAGGTTCAATAACATTTTGGATTGACTGAGAGCATTGTATTTGTTCAACAGTAAAAATTTATCCTGAGTAATACAATTTGCCTCATAATTGTGCACATGCAGTGTAGTTGTAGCTGCATTAATATCCATTTCAAACCTATTATCTGTTTATTTCAGACAATTTGTTAGCATTCATTTACCCTGCACCAGTTCAAACCAGTGCTCTGTGCAGATTCGACATAATCCCCAGCTGCTTATTTCGTCTCTCAGGGTGTCATGCATATGGTCTCGGGGGAGAATACATTTTCAGACAGTGAGACAGATTTGCTGACACATCTAACCCACAGCACATACCTCAGCTGCTTTTATAACAAAATGGGTCAATCTGCTGCCGCCAGTCTCATCTTTCATCTGCTTTCATTAGTCTAATGTACTCTGGCTTTTCACTTACACTCATTTTCATGAAGCATTGGTAAGCGCTTATCTGACCTGTCTGACATACAGTATAAGGAACACCAAATTACTTACACAAATAACAAAGGACAGGATATTACATCACCTCAGGATATCATGTACATTTTAAGAAAACAACTAAACAGTTTTATGTGAATGATGTATATTTTGAAAAGAAAGGATGGGATAGTGTCACACTTTATAAAATGTACGTTTTCCATTTCCATGTCCAGCATTTATTTTGATTTTTTAAAATAATTTCACAGTCACTAGTATGACGTGTCTAATCTTATTTTAGCATGTGAGGAAAGGTTTCAATCAACTTTTGAGAGCTTTTAACTAGGTTTACTGGTGATAGTTGTGCCAGTTATGCTTTGTAACTGTAGCTGCACTGGTCCAATGAAATAATGGCCAGATGTCTTCTGATGTTTATTTTATCTCTTGTTCTCTTATGTCAGCAGACACTGTGAAAACTACAAGAAACAAAGTACATAAAAAGTTAAAATATACAAATATCTCAGTCATTTTAAGGTCTCTGGTGCTCGTGTCCATTGATAACAGGCCCATATCAGAGGTGGTGGCAGGAAGTTTTGGATGGGGGGTGTGACGTGTCATGCGCTGAAGATGCACCAAATCTAGGGGGTGTCTCGGGGCATGGCCCCCCACGGGGAAATTTTGGAATTTTTAACCCTCTAAAATGCTATTTCATGCATTTTGAGAGGCAAATTTTGGTGGAGTTAAGCTAAGTTTAATGTCTCTATTAGAGTACATTTCGTCCCATGTTTTTTTTTCTACAACCCCGATTCCAAAAAAGTTGGGACAAAGTACAAATTGTAAATAAAAACGTAATGCAATGATGTGGAAGTTTAAAAATTCCATATTTTATTCAGAATAGAACATAGATGACATATCAAATGTTTAAACTGAGAAAATGTATCATTTAAAGAGAAAAATTAGGTGATTTTAAATTTCATGACAGCAACACATCTCAAAAAAGTTGGGACAAGGCCATGTTTACCACTGTGAGACATCCCCTTTTCTCTTTACAACAGTCTGTAAACGTCTGGGGACTGAGGAGACAAGTTGCTCAAGGTTAGGGATAGGAATGTTAACCCATTCTTGTCTAATGTAGGATTCTAGTTGCTCAACTGTCTTAGGTCTTTTTTGTCGTATCTTCCGTTTTATGATGCGCCAAATGTTTTCTATGGGTGAAAGATCTGGACTACAGGCTGGCCAGTTCAGTACCCAGACCCTTCTTCTACGCAGCCATGATGCTGTAATTGATGCAGTATGTGGTTTGGCCTTGTCATGTTGGAAAATGCAAGGTCTTCCGTGAAAGAGACGTCGCCTGGATGGGAGCATATGTTGCTCTAGAACCTGGATATACCTTTCAGCATTGATGGTGTCTTTCCAGATGTGTAAGCTGCCCATGCCACACGCACTAATGCAACCCCATACCATCAGAGATGCAGGCTTCTGAACTGAGCACTGATAACAACTTGGGTCGTCCTTCTCCTTTTTAGTCCGAATGACACGGCGTCCCTGATTTCCATAAAGAACTTCAAATTTTGATTCGTCTGACCACAGAACAGTTTTCCACTTTGCCACAGTCCATTTTAAATGAGCCTTGGCCCAGAGAAGACGCCTGCGCTTCTGGATCATGTTTAGATACGGCTTCTTCTTTGAACTATAGAGTTTTAGCTGGCAACGGTGGATGGCACGGTGAATTGTGTTCACAGATAATGTTCTCTGGAAATATTCCTGAGCCCATTTTGTGATTTCCAATACAGAAGCATGCCTGTATGTGATGCAGTGCCGTCTAAGGGCCCAAAGATCACGGGCACCCAGTATGGTTTTCTGGCCTTGACCCTTACGCACAGAGATTCTCTGAATCTTTTGATGATATTATGCACTGTAGATGATGATATGTTCAAACTCTTTGCAATTTTACACTGTCGAACTCCTTTCTGATATTGCTCCACTATTTGTCGGCGCAGAATTAGGGGGATTGGTGATCCTCTTCCCATCTTTATTTCTGAGAGCCGCTGCCACTCCAAGATGCTCTTTTTATACCCAGTCATGTTAATGACCTATTGCCAACTGACCTAATGAGTTGCAATTTGGTCCTCCAGCTGTTCCTTTTTTCGTACCTTTAACTTTTCCAGCCTCTTATTGCCCCTGTCCCAACTTTTTTGAGATGTGTTGCTGTCATGAAATTTCAAATGAGCCAATATTTAGCATGAAATTTCAAAATGTCTCACTTTCGACATTTGATATGTTGTCTATGTTCTATTCTGAATACAATATCAGTTTTTGAGATTTGTAAATTATTGCATTCCGTTTTTATTTACAATTTGTACTTTGTCCCAACTTTTTTGGAATCGGGGTTGTATATGAAACAGAACAAATGATACTATAACTTAATTATGTCTACTTAGTATCATTGAGAGGATAACACCCTCTTACCATGGGCTTGGTACTTTCTACTGTGTTTACATGTGAGTAAATACACATACAACGTTCAAATGTGCCTTGCTTAATTGAAGGAACCAAAGTAGCGCATTCTCTCATCACTGAAAGAAGAGAAGGCAGCAGCAATAGGTTTGCAAAATTTGACTTGGGATGTTAAAAAAAAATTATACTGAAAACTTACCTCATTATCATCAAGCAACTTGGATGCGTTTGTCGAGCCCAAAAAGTTTGCAATGGATATTTGTCTGAAACTCCTCTTCATACTGATTTTCAGTGAGTGGTCAGGGCAGCAAGCGAATTCATGTAGATCTAGAGCAGCATCAAGTTTTTGGGTGCCCAAAACTGCTTGTACGCCTCATGAATGCTATCTAGCCATCCGGACAGGACGCAAGTTATCAGTCAGATACAAATGTAGCAACACTGTCATAACCTTGCTGTCACAGGGTCCCCGCTTTGGCACGAGTACCCAAGGAGATCAGACATGTCTAGACAGTTGCCACAGTAACGGGTTAATTAGTCCACAGAATATTCATAAATCAGCTTGTCTACTAAAAGTGCTGGGTTTTGCAGTTCTGTGTAAGCCAAATAAGGAAACTCCCAGAAAACAGAGGCAATCGGTGACGTCAGGGCCAGGCTAATTTGCATAGGTTTTGGTGCAAATGGGTTCTACCAACCTACAGTACAAAGGGATGCTGCCGGGGCGTCAGGATGAAGGGATGCAGTGGGATTTAATAAGGGAAAACAAAGGCATTCAGCGAGCTGTTTATTCACACTACTCTCTCCTTTTCTTCCTTGTAAATAGTCAAAGAACTCACACTGTAACTTAATTTCACCCCCCTCCCCGCTGCCACCACTGCATATATGTTAGCACAACAGAAATGAGAAGAAATCAAATAAATTACAGAAATCATGTCCTATTGTCCATGTAAAAGTATATCAACAAACACTAGATAGAAACTGCGACTAAAGTCACAGTAATTTGCACTAGCTGACCTTTGTCAATTGAAGGTGAAGGTGAAGCTCATTTTACTGAACAAAATTAAAAAAAACATTGAAAAAAAATCATGAAAATTGATAGTTATAAGCAATTGAAAAAATCCGATTTTTCATGGATTATTCCAGTTCGGTGATTCAGATCAAAGCCAAAAGTCATAGCAGTGTAAGTCAGCCCAGACATATTCTGCGTGTGAAATTTGGTGATGATTGGTTGAAAACTGAAGGAGAAATAGCATCCTAAAAAACATTATGAGAATAATGATAACTAGATAGAGACTGTGACTAAAGTCACAGTAATTTGCGCTAGCTGTTAGAAACCGGGACATCTGGTCACCGTACCCTATAGAGCCAGAACAGTAAGAGATAGAGAATGATGCTTAGTGAGGAAAAGTTGCACCCTGCCGCCCTGAACAAAAAAAAAAGAAAAAAACATTGAAAAAATAAAGAAAATTGACAAAGTTATGTGATTGAAAAAAATCCCGTTTTTTATGGATTATTCTGGTTCGGTGATCCAGATCAGCACCAAAAGTCATAGCAACATAATTTAGCCCAGAGGTATTCTTCATGTGAAATTTGGTGATGATTAGTTGAAAACCAAGGGAGAAATAGCATCCCAAAAATGCTAGAAGAATATTAATAAGAGAAGAAGAGGAGGAAAGTAGAAAGATCCTGAATGAGAGTAACAATTTGCGGCAGTGCTGTTAGTGCAAATTATTAACACAAATATGAAACAAATTAAAGAGACAATTACCATGTGCGCCTCTTGAACCACGTGCAGAATAAAGTTATTTTGGTTTTGTACGTCATTCTTCTGCATCTATGTTGGCTCTGACCAATAATGCCATAGTTATGCCCTTAAATAAACTCCAGTCATGTGATCTGTTACCTCTAAATCAAAATAAAAGCTGACAAAGAGCACTACATTTTCAACCAAACATTATTTTAAGGTGGTGTATTTCAGACAATTTTTTTTCAATGTTACCCTTTTAACCTCTTGTTTATTTTATTTTTTTTCATAGCTGTATGAACTCAAAGAATAATTTATTTCAGAAACAAATTATACATCTCAATGAAACATGTCACTGGGACAGTTAAAGTAATTCAATCATTTTAGCATATTTCAACATTGAATCTAAGAAACATACATTTAACAATAAAACAGCCATCTCACACAATGCTATCTCATTTTTTACTGTCATGGTGCCGGCACTTACGGATGCAGGCACGGGGAGAGCAGGTGAGTCGCAAACTGGCAGCCAAATTCCAATTGTCATCTGAAAGACAAAGTCAGGGTCAGGCAAGGGTCGGTCGATGTACTAACAGGTTATTGGAGACTAGACTAAGGTCAAGGTCACAGGAAGACTGAAACGAAAAAACAATGGCTTGGTAGGGTCAGGTGGGAAACACTGAGTGATACTTCACAAGGTGTGTTTGTGTTTGCAGTGCTTACATAGAGGAGCTGATTATTGGGAAATGGGAAACAAGTGTGATCTAGTATTCTGGAAAGGCGGAGTGCTGTGGCACTTGGGAATTGTAGTCCATGGTGGCTATGTTTGGAGGCTGCTCTGAACTTAGGTTTTCTGCGCTATTACTGACATTTACAAAGTTTCTTTTCTATCTATGGGTGCATTTTGCTCTTAAATGAAGGTTTAAGGTTTTTTTTCTTTTTTTTTTTAAACATAGAATTAGCAAATGCACAAAATCTGGTTACATCCATGAGGACATGAGGACATTAAGGACACTATAGTAATTTACTTAAATTGTGAAATAAACTTTTGCTAAATAAATAATTTACCCTCAATTTCTAATTTTGGTAAGAGGGTTGTACAGTGACCCTGTCAGTCAATATCACGATCTCACTGAAAATAAATTAAAAAAAGAATAAAACAACTTATTTCTTGTGATCTTCAAGAAATTTTGAAGATGCAACTTCCTTTTGATATGGAGCCCCAAAAAGGACATGGAGAAGAAAAAAAAAAGAACCTGGAAGGGGAAAAAAATGCATGTTTGCAAAAGTCATAAAACTTTTTCATTGAGGTAAATGTACTTTCTGGTCAGTTTGGCTACATGTGAACTACCGTATGATGTACGCCACAATAATGGAGTGCACACACCAGTGGGAGGGTTTCATAGCATTTTGAGCTTGGCCTCAAATATAAAGACATTAAATCCATTATGTACAACCCCGATTCCAAAAAAGTTGGGACAAAGTACAAATAGTAAATAAAAACAGAATGCAATAATTTACAAATCTTTAAAACTGATATTATATTCACAATAGAACATAGACAACATATGAAATGTCGAAAGTGAGACATTTTGAAATTTCATGCCAAATATTGGCTCATTTGAAATTTCATGAGAGCAACACATCTCAAAAAAGTTGGGACAGGGGCAATAAGAGGCTGGAAAAGTTAAAGGTACAAAAAAGGAACAGTTGGAGGACCAAATTGCAACTCATTAGGTCAATTGGCAATAGGTCATTAACATGACTGGGTATAAAAAGAGCATCTTGGAGTGGCAGCGGCTCTCAGAAGTAAAGATGGGAAGAGGATCACCAATCCCCCTAATTGTGCGCCAACAAATAGTGGAGCAATATCAGAAAGGAGTTCAACAGTGTAAAATTGCAAAGAGTTTGAACATATCATCATCTACAGTGCATAATATCATCAAAAGATTCAGAGAATCTGGAAGAATCTCTGTGCGTAAGGGTCAAGGCCGGAAAACCATACTGGGTGCCCGTGATCTTCGGGCCCTTAGACGGCACTGCATCACATATAGGCATGCTTCTGTATTGGAAATCACAAAATGGGCTCAGGAATATTTCCAGAGAACATTATCTGTGAACACAATTCACCGTGCCATCCGCCGTTGCCAGCTAAAACTCTATAGTTCAAAGAAGAAGCCGTATCTAAATATGATCCAGAAGCGCAGATGTCTTCTCTGGGACAAGGCTTATTTAAAATGGACTGTGGCAAAGTGGAAAACTGTTCTGTGGTCAGACGAATCAAAATTTGAAGTTCTTTATGGAAATCAGGGACGCTGTGTCATTTGGACTAAAGAGGAGAAGGACGACCCAAGTTGTTATCAGCGCTCAGTTCAGAAGCCTGCATCTCTGATGGTATGGGGTTGCGTTAGTGCGTGTGGCATGGGCAGCTTACACATCTGGAAAGACACCATCAATGCTGAAAGGTATATCCAGGTTCTAGAGCAACATATGCTCCCATCCAGACGACATCTCTTTCAGGGAAGACCTTGCATTTTCCAACATGACAATGCCAAACCACATACTGCATCAATTACAGCATCACGGCTGCGTAGAAGAAGGGTCCAGGTACTGAACTGGCCAGCCTGCAGTCCAGATCTTTCACCCATAGAAAACATTTGGCACATCATAAAACGAAAGATACGACAAAAAAGACCTAAGACAGTTGAGCAACTAGAATCCTACATTAGACAAGAATGGGTTAACATTCCTATCCCTAAACTTGAGCAACTTGTCTCCTCAGTCCCCAGACGTTTACAGACTGTTGTAAAGAGAAAAGGGGATGTCTCACAGTGGTAAACATGGCCTTGTCCCAACTTTTTTGAGATGTGTTGCTGTCATGAAATTTAAAATCACCTAATTTTTCTCTTTAAATGATACATTTTCTCAGTTGAAACATTTGATATGTCATCTATGTTCTATTCTGAATAAAATATGGAATTTTGAAACTTCCACATCACTGCATTCTGTTTTTATTTACAATTTGTACTTTGTCCCAACTTTTTTGGAATCGGGGTTATAAATGTGTTTTTGTGAGTTTTCACAGCATTCAAGCTGCATCACTTTGAACTCTGTATTATGAACATGCAATCTGTGGAACATTCCAAATGTTCCATAGGCATGAAAATGTACATTATTCCTAACCTCCAGTAGATGGTTAATTCCAAAGGATATTTGAAGCATCAGATGTAATAATGGAGTTACACATTAATGCAAAAATAATAAGGCTTTTTTAAGCATTTTGAATATTATATTTCAAGGGAGGTTATAGTGCCTGTTTTCAAAGTGCTTTGTAGGTTTAAATGAATGGGTGATGAAAATGAATGAGTGAATGAACAGCACTTTCCCCTCCCTCTGTATTATGGCTGAAGTGCCCTTGAGCAAGGCACCTAACCCTCAACTGCTCTCTGGGTGCTGTAGCATAGCTGCCCACTGCTCTGGGTATGTGTGTGTGCTCATTGCTCACTTGTGCGTGCGTGCGCGCGCGTGTGTGTGTGTGTGTGTTCACTGCTTCAGATGGGTTAAAAGCAGAAGAGTAATTTCACTGTGCACATGTGACAAAGACTTCATCGTCTTCTTCAGGAGACATACACTATCATAATTTTAATTTCTATAAACAATACTGTGCAAAAGTCATAGACACATGTAAAGAAATGCTGTAGACCAAAATGGTTTAAAAACATAATGGAATTAAATGTTTCACCATTAAAAAAAATACTATGAACAGCAGTAAGCCATAATAAATGAAACAGAATTAATATTTGGTGTGAGATGACGCTTTGCTTTTTAAAAAAAAAAATAGTAGTCTCAGGTACAGTGAGTGCAGTTTTATAAGGAAATGAGCTGTAGGTTTTACTGAGCATTTTGCAGACTGTCACACTTGCTTCTTAATTTTGCACCAAAAACCCAGTAGCATTCATTATGTTTTCTTTTTTAATCTGAAAAGTGGTTTCTTATGGAATATGCTGCTCAGATACAAACTTTTTTTTCCTGTAACATTTAATTTTGTGCTGGAAAACAAATATTTGGAATTCTATTTTTTTTCTGATTCGATAATGCAGAAGTCATAAAATAGAAAACTATAAAGTTTGGATAAAAAAAAATAGGGTGCCTAAGACTTTTGCACAGTGCTGTATGTATACTATTTAGAATAATACTCTGCATATATACTGGAAATAAAGATTGGTGTGGCTCAGAAGATTAACAAGGATTTGTAAGACAGAACAGTGTCTAAAATCAGACAGTCAATAATGACAAGGTTCAAGTTTAAAGCTCTGATTCAAGAAAAGTCATAATTACTGTATTAAGTAGGAACAATAACATGATATAAACTGGATGATGCATGATGATGTTGAAACACAAAGAAGGTGTAAGTCTTCACAATGTGTATCTGACAGTCTGGGATATTTAAAACACTTCCTGATAGTGGCATTAATGAGGCACAGGTGTTGAGTGCTATGACAGTAATGAAAACATCTTATTCCAGCCGATAAATACTAAATTCCCAAGAGTGTCAGTGCAGTGAGGTCTATTAAGACCACAGCAACTTAAAATGACTTTATTGTGGCCCAGCGATTGCCATTGATGCGTCACAGCTCCAGGGTCCTAGGTTCATTCCTGAGTTCGAGTCTATACTGTCTGTCTATGTGGAGTTTCCAGGTTCTTCCCCATCCATGTGGGTTTCCTCTGGTTTCCTCCAACCTAAAGATAAGTGAATATATTGCCACCAAACCACTTTGCTGCATCTGACCAGGTGGGTGGAGCACAGAAGCATGGCAGGCTAGAACTGAGTTCACAAAAACTCTTTTTATTCTTTAGCTTTTCAGCTTTCCACACTCTCCCAGCCACACACTCACGCACACAAGTGTTCTGGTTGGGGAGAGAGCTCCCTTTCTCTGCTCTCTCCTTTTAAAGGGCGCGGTCACTGGGGAAGACACACAAACACAGGTTAATTCCCATCAGGTGCAATGATTCCACCACTTACCTTCCCTGACTCCGCCCTCCATTCACAGACCGATGCTTGGCCACGCCCCCGCTGCCACATACCCCCACCGCCTGACTCAGGCTGGGGAGCTGTCCGGCCTGTGGCCAACTCCCCCTGACGGGAGAGGAAATCCGCCATGACCATCTGCGCCCCCGGCCTGTGGACCACCTCGAACTTAAATGGCTGGAGTGCCAGATACCAAAGGGTGATCTGCGTGTTGGCATCCATCATGTGGTGGAGCCACTGGAGGGGCGCGTGGTCCAAACAAAGGGTGAAAGGGTGCCCCAGAAGGTAGTAGCAGAGGGTGAGGACCGCCCAATTGATGGCGAGGCACTCCTTTTTGATTGTGCTGTACTTGCCCTCACGCACCGACAGCTTCCGGCTGATGTACAGCATTGGACGGTCCTCCCCCTCCACCTCTTGGGACAGAACAGCCCCCAGCCCTCTGTCCGACGCGTCCGTCTGCAAAATAAAGGGGAGAGAAAAGTCAGGGGAGTGTAACAGTGGCCCCCCCACACAGTGCAGCCTTTACCTCCAAGAAAGCCCACTGGCATTGCTCCATCCACTGGACCGGATCTGGTGCTCCCTTTTTTGTGAAATCAGTCTGCGGGCTGGTGACGTCCGAATAATTAGGTATAAACCTACGATAGTAGCCAGCCAGCCCCAGGAACTGTCTCACCCCCTTTTTGGTCTTGGGCTTCGGGCAGGCCGCAATCACTGCTATCTTATTAATTTGGGGATGCACCTGCCCATTGCCCAAGTGGAAACTCAGATACCGTACTTCCACCCGCACAATCGCACACTTCTTCGGGTTGGCTGTGAGACCCGCTTGCCTCAGCGACCTAAGGACGGCCCTTAGGTGTTCCAGGTGCTGTGGCCAGTCATTACTGTAAATAATAATGTCGTCCAAATAGATGGCCATGTAGGTGGCGTGGGGGTGGAGGACCCTATCCATGAGCCGCTGGAACGTAGCGGGTGCCCCAAACAGCCCAAAAGGAAGTGTGACAAACTGGTGTAAGCCAAACAGTGTGGAAAAGGCCGTTTTCTCTCCATTTTCTCCCTTTGTCAAATCCAGTGTCAAATAAAAACGAGCTGTGCCTAGTCGATCGAGCAATTTGTCAATACAAGGCATTGGGTACGTGTCAAATTTAGACACCGTGTTGACTTTTCTATAGTCCACACAGAATAGGACCGACCCATCGGCCTTGGGAACCAAGACCACCGGGCTGCTCCAGTCGCTGTGGGACTCCTCGACGATGCCCATTTCAAGCATGGCCTCAGGTTCTTCCTGAACCACCTTTTTTTTGTGTTTGGGCAGTCTGTAAGGGTGGCTGCACACTACTACCCCCGGGGGCGTCTCAATGTGGTGTTCTATGAGGTGGGTGTGGCCGGGCAGCGGTGAGAACACGTCAAACTTCTGTATGCAACTGGGCGACTTCCGTGAGCTGGGTCGGGGAGAGGTGGTCTCCACAGGGGACCGGAGCGGTGGGCGATGTCAATTTTCTTTTTTGGACCTCCGGCCCCAGCTCTGCCTTCTCCGGAACCACCGACACCAATGCCACGGGGACCTCCTTGTTCCAAAGTTTTAGTAGGTTGAGGTGGTATATCTGTAACACCCCACCCCTGTCCGTTCGCCTCACCTCATAGTCGACGTCCCTAACTCACTGTGTGACCTCAAAGGGTCCTTGTCACCTGGCGATCAATTTGGAGCTCGACGTGGGCAACAACACGACTACTTTATCTCCCGGTGTGAATTTCCTAAGGTGTGTGCCCCTGTCGTACAGATGGACTTGATGTTCTTGGGCCTGCTGCAAATTCTCCTAGGTTAGGTGTGTGAGGGTGTGGAGTTTGGTGCACAGGTCAATAACGTACTGAATTTTGTTTTTACTGGTCGAAGGTCCCTCCTCCCAGTTTTCCTGTAGCACATCCAGAATGCCACGCGGCTTATGCCTATATAATAATTCAAACGGGGAGAACCCCGTGGAGGCTTGTGGGACCTCTTGCACTGCAAATAACAGGGGCTCGAGCCATTTATCCCAGTTGCGTGCGTCTTCGCTTACAAATTTTCTAATTATGTTCTTGAGGGTGCGATTAAACTGTTCGACTAAGCCATCCGTTTGTGGGTGATAGACGCTGGTGCAGAGTTAATTCACAGTAACCCATACAATTTGTGCAGTGTGTGTGACATAAACGTAGTGCCTTGATCAGTCAGAATCTCTTTGGGGATTCCGACTCAGGAGATGATGCGGAAGAGTGCTTCTGCAATACTACGTGCTGAGATATTGCAAAGAGGCACTGCTTCCAGATATCGCATTGCATAGTCCACCAGAACTAAAATAAAGCGGTATCCTTGTGTTGACCGATCTAATGGCCTGACGACATCCATCCCAATTCTTTCGAACGGGGTCTCGATTAATGGCAGAGGGCGCAAAGGCGCTTTTGGAATGGCCATGGGAATTACCAATTGGCATTCATGGCACACCGTATACCACCTACGGACATCGCCATGAATCCCTGGCCAATAGAACTGGGCCATTATTTGGGCTAGTGTCTTATCCTGCCCCAAGTGTCCGGCCATGGGATTAAAGTGAGCTGCCTGGAATATAAATTCCCAGTGGCTCTTTGGGATTAAAAGCTGCGTTATTTGTTCCTTAGTCTGAGTGTCCTGTGTCACTCGGTATAACCTATCCTTCATAAGGGAAAAATAGGGGAAGGATGGTGTGGCGTTCGGCTGGAGAGTTTGACCATCGATTACTCTCACTTGGTCAAATGCATGCCGCAGAGTCTCGTGTCACGACTGCTCTAATGGGAAATCTGCAAGGGAATCCCCGAGAGAGGGAGGAGGAGCATGCTGCTCCTCACTCTGATGCGGTGATGACGTAGATGGCTCTGTGACAGCTGCTCCCACCAATGCCACTCCGGGACCTCCCGCCGCTGAAATATGGCAGGCCCCAGTCTTCACTAAATGCGTCATTAATTCCCAAAATCCAGGCCAATCAGTCCCCAAAATTATCGAGTGGGTAAGGCAAGGATTAACCGCCGCCTTTACTCTAAATTTTTCCCCTTGAAATAGAATGTGGACTGACACTAAAGGGTAGTTGTGAACATCCCCATGCACACACAACACCTTCACCAATTGTGCTCTTCCCAATGCCTTGTCTTGCACCAGGCTTTGGTGGATTGAGGTCTGATTACAGCCGGAGTCCACCAAAGCCTGATACGTATCCCCTTGGATACTCACCGGTATGCGATACGCTCCGGCCCGATCGAGGGCGGTCCCTGGCGCGTCGGGGATCCGGACCACCGCGCCCACCTCCATCGCTGAGCACTGATGCTGGAGGTGCCCCGGTTCCCCGCAGGGCCAGCATACCAGCCCAGGCTCTCTCTCTGTGCCGGTGTTCCGGAGATCACTCACCTGAGGGGGGAAGACACAGACAAGGAAGTAGGAAACGGTAGGGCACCGTGGGTGCGGCAGGCCGGCTGGGGTGGAGCCTGCCCCCACCTCCGCGGTGGGGGAATGGGGTGAGGACAAGAAACAGAGGGAGAGGGAGAGAGAGAGGAGAGGGGAGAAGGGGAGACACGCTGTCCTGCCATCGGAATGGCCACCATATGGTCCTCCGCCAGCTCGATGGCCTGATCCAGCGACGCTGGGCGATGGCACTGGACCCACTTCGCTGTTCCTTCCGGAAGTCGGGCAATGAATTGTTCCAGCACCACCAGATTGATGATTCCCTCAGCGTCACGGTTGTTGGCCCTCAGCCACCGCTGGCAGGTGTCCCAGAGTTGCTGGCCAAATGCTAACGGCCAGCCGACCTCCTCCAGGGGCAGCGCGTGGAAGCGCTGCCATTGTTGTTCCGGGGTGCGACCCATGCATTGGAGGACAGCCCTGTGGAGGTCCGCATAGACCAGCCAGCTGTCAGCGGGGAGCTGTAGCATAGCCAGCTGCGCCTCGCCCGTTAGCAGGGGGAGGAGGCGCGCCGCGTGCTGTTCCACAGGTCAACCCCATGCCTCTGCTGCCTGCTCAAAAAGAGCGAGGAAGGCTTCGGGGTCGTCATGTGGACCCATCTTCGTTAGGGTGAGGTGGGGAGGGTCCGCGGTGGTGGTGGACCCCGCCGACGTGAGCAGGTGCCGGAATGCCTGGCGATCTTCCTGTTGCGCCAGCACCAGGGCTTCGAACCATTGTTCCTGCTCCTTCCGGAGGGTGATCAGCACCTGGTGCTGGCTCTGTTGGGCCTTGGCGAGGGCATGGACCAGGTCCTTGAAGAGGGAGGACTCCATGTGGCCGTTCCCTTCTGCACTCGTTCCCAGGTTTCAGCACTACTGTTGCATCTGACCAGGTGGGTGGAGCACAGAAGCATGGCAGGCTAGAACTGAGTTCACAAAAACTCTTTTTATTCTTTAGCTTTTCAGCTTTCCACACTCTCCCAGCCACACACGCATGCACACAAGTGTTCTGTTTGGGGAGAGAGATCCCTTTCTCTGCTCTCTCCTTTTAAAGGGCGCGGTCACTGGGGAAGACACACAAACACAGGTTAATTCCCATCAGGTGCAATGATTCCACCACTTACCTTCCCTGACTCCGCCCTCCATTCACAGACCGACGCTTGGCCACATCCCCGCTGCCACACACTTGATTACTGATCGTTGAATGCTTCTAATGCACATAACCATTATATTACACAACATTTTCTTTTCCCACCAAGAGCAAGAAGGATTTTTACAGAACAGATCCTCTTTTATTTTACCCGTACGTCAAACATTACAGGAGGGTTGCAGAAGCCTCCTGTAGGCAGATTCTGTAATATTTGGCAAAGTTCTCCTCATGTTCATGTATCCATCAATAAAATATCAGCTTAGAGGTAAAACTCTGCACATTTTTTTCTGCATTGTGCGGCATGATGATTTTAGTATTTAATGACTGAAAAGATCCCTCCTAACTCACGTTATGCTAGAAAACAAAAGATGTTGGTCTCAAATATCCAAGCAATCAGAACAATGATGCATCTCTACTTGGCTGTCAAATCATGTTGCTTTTGTCCCAGCTTCAGGTGCTATAGGATGTGTGATTGGAGTAACACTGAAAAAATAATGAGGGAGTATGGTGTACTGTATAATACATACATAATACCAGCATTTCCAAGCAAAGGCAGCGCACAGCTTGTTTAAAGTATAATCTGCTGGTGGGACATTGTGTTAGTCTGTTTTTCCTGTCGATAAGAGACCAAGATGGGAAAAACAAGCAGTTCAGTAACATGCAGAGTGGTCAGAGGAGAGAGAGAGAGAGAGAGAGAGACTGGAGAGATCTATCATCATGACTGAAAGGGAATGGAGGATGAGCAGTTCATAGCACCACTTACTGTTTCTCCTTCTGTATACTCACAGTAAAAAAATCTCAACACAATTTATAGGACAGTAAAGTCCATCGATAGAAATTATGTAAAGCAAAGATGTCTTCAAAAATAGTAAAAAAGAGTCAAAAGAAAAAAAAATGGAATCATAAGTCTGTAGTTTTGCCAACAGCTTTTAAGGGGAATAGCTAGGAAGTTGTTTTAAAGTAGTTCTAGAATTTGAAAATCGCCTTTGCATGTAACGATGAATACTAATATTTGTAGTATATTACAAAAAAAATCACTAAAAAATGTTTATCCATAATGATTTTATAGAGGATTTTCTGCGATAGCCCACGAGCAAAACATCGCGCCGCGATCACGTGACCGATGACGTAGTAAATTGACAAGCTAGACAGCTCACTGCCTGTACATACTGTGACTGAGAGTGACAATTCGCGGATCTACGGATTATTTCCACTGTATATGATGGTAAAAAAGTGTGTAGTGAAAGTTCATTATGTCTACCTATTGAAACTATTCTTTAAATTCGTTTCTTAAGACAAGGATTTTTTAAGATGTTACCTTGACAGTTTCGGCGATAAACTTCCGCCTTCTTCAAAACAGTCACCAGATGTCGAGTGGTGACGTGCCTTATCAGCTGATGTTACTCTAAGGAGGCGTGAACGTCCCGCCCAATTTGACAGGTAGTTCACGCCTCCTGCTGTACCTGACAGCAGGAGGCGTGAACTACCTGTCAAATTGGGCGGGACGTTCACGCCTCCTTAGAGTAACATCAGCTGATAAGGCACGTCACCACTCGACATCTGGTGACTGTTTTGAAGAAGGCGGAAGTTTATCGCCGAAACTGTCAAGGTAACATCTTAAAAAATCCTTGTCTTAAGAAACGAATTTAAAGAATGGTAAAAAAGTGTGTCGCGTACAGCTGTTCTAAAACCAACAAAGACAGAGTATCTCTGCATCAGTTCCCTGATCCTGATAAGAATAATGGATACGATCTCGCTGAGTGGAACCGGCAAGTAAAGCGGACGAGGGCAGACTGGTGCTAGTTGAAGGCTAGTGCACATATTTATGCTGGTGAGTGTAAAGGGAAAAGTGGTTTTTATAGTCCATGGGAGAATCTTGAGGCGCGCTTTGAACGAGCTTCCCGAACCTTTAGGACAATTAAAGGGTTCTTTAACTAAACAAGAACTAGACGATCCCTGGACGAGTTCCTGCTTTGCACTTCTACGATACAGCCGTAACTGTCCCCATTCAGGCCTGCATTTTTCTTCTCCCCAAGCTCCGAATGCACACAAAGCAGACTTTGACAGCTGCAGTCATTTCCGTGTTGTTGGAAAGGCCGCTTGAACGCCATCGGTTCGCCCCAAATATACTGCCGATCACGACGTACATTTCGGCCCAGACCTCTGATTTAGTAGAAAAAATGTTGTGCATCGACTCACCTCGACTGGAACACGATTCACTTTCGTCTTCAGACGCAATTTCGTCTGAATAATCGCTGTCTGATTCACTCATTTCGCTTGTGTTTATACTGGATGCTGCCATCCTGGTCAATTTACTACGTCATCGGTCACGTGACTCCCGACTGGGATTTCTAGGAAATGCTTCCCAGAAGCTCGGTTTTGTCGCTCAAATACACCCCTTTGATGGGGAAATTTTTTATTTTTAATTTGCATACATTGAATATATACCCTTATACTACATTTTCATCAATAGTGGGTTCTAAAATTCTAGAACTACTTTAAGCATCTTAGAGAGCTCGCCACAGTACTTTGGTAGAATTTGCTACCAAAGTACTGGTAGCAAAATTATGGTAATGTGGAAAAAAAAAAATGTTAGAAATCTTTTGACACACAAATGAAGGTGTGTGTGTGTAGATAGATAGATAGATAGATAGATAGATAGATAGATAGATAGATAGACAGACAGACAGACAGACAGATAAATATCAGCACATACGCATGTAGGATGCCTCAGATGTTTGCATAGTACTGTAAGTCAGTGCTGTTAAGGCTTGTAACTCCTAATCAACATCAGGTATTATTCAAAAGAAGAGGAAGAAGATGACTTTGTCACATGCACACTCAAGCACAGTGAAATTCCTCCTCTGAATTTAACCCATCTGAAGCAGTGAACACGCATGCACACATGAGTGAGCAATGAACCCAGCACAGTGGGCAGCTATGCTACAGCACCCAGGGAGCAGTTGGGGGTCAGGTGCTTTGCTCAAGGGCACCTCAGCCCAAGGCCACCCCATGTTAACGTAACCTGCATGTCTTTGAACTGCGGGGCAAACTGGAGCATCTGGAGGAAACCCACACAGACATGGGAAGAACATCCAAACTACATACAGAAAGGGCCCCGTTGGCCGCTGGGCTCAAACCCAGAACCTTCTTGCTGTGAGGCAACAGTGCCAACCACTAGACCACTGTAATAATAATAATAATAATAATTTTTGAGATGCAATATTTAGATTTTCTTTTTTGATAGTTTGTAGTAAATAGATTAGTTTTATTTAGATTTCGAAGCATTTTAGATTGCAAAGTTGACATAGTCCCATAGGTTATGCTGCTTGCCCTATGGCACTGTATTTGTATGCATTCTGAAGTTGAATAAACTGCATAATAACCAAATGCATGTTCAAATATCAGTATAAACCATAAGAAACAGCCAAAAATGATTGAAATTTGCTTTTAGTTGTATAGCATCTTTAACTATTGACATTGTCTCAAATCACCTATAAATCCAGATGGAGGTTTAGATCACTAATCAGCAGGCCTGGGGTGACAGTGACAAGGAAGAACTACCTATGATGAAATGAGGAGGAAATCTTCTTCTCCTATGTATATCTTCTGAGCATATTAGGAATAAGCAGTCTTTATAATTACACTAACAGTTCTTAGGTTTGGACACACCTTCTATCCAATTCAATGTTTTTTTTCTTTATTTTTATTAATTAAAACACTCTTCATGTCTTAAAATAATGATGGATGTTGTTTCTCTTTACTTAGTTGTGCAGTTCTTGACATAATATGGATTACTACAGTTGTGGAATAGGGCTATTTACTGTATTTTTATTATTTACTATTTACTGTTTGATCTCAAATGCATTAAGAAGGCAAGAAACTAGTCCACTAATTAACTTTTGATGAAGCACACCTGTTAATTGAAAAGCATTCCAGGTGACTACCTCATGAAGCTGGTTAAGGCAATGCCAAGCGTCATCAAGGTAAACACTGGCTACTCTGAAGAAACTAAAGTATGAAGCATATTTTTTAACACTTTTTTTGTTTACAACATAATTCCATATGTGCTCCAAGACATGTGTCACAATGTAGAATATAAAATAGTCAAAATACAGAAAAACCTATGAATGAGTAGGTGTGTCCAAACTTATGACTGATATCTAAGAGTGTGGTGTTTCTGTATGACTGGAAGATGTGACTGATGAAGCTGAGTTATCTATGTAAGACAGGGTGAAGTGAATGGGTGGTGAAGCATTACATCACTGGTCAGAATAATCTTATGAAAGCAGAGAGCAGATGTGTGAGTGAAAATAAGTTTCAAGGATTTCACTAGAACTAGCTAAAACAGTTAGAAAGCAAACCAGCCAAAACCAGTTGCAAGCATGCCAAACAGATATCTATATCACTCATAGTTTTGGTCAACGGTAAACTGAATGGTGTGGCATGGTGGTGTAGTGGTTAGTACTGTCACCTCACAGCAAGAAGGTTCTGGGTTTGAGCCTGGCAGCCGACGATGGCCTTTCTGTGTGGAGTTTGCATGTTCTCCCCATGTCTGTGTGGGTTTCCTCCGGGTGCTCCGGTTTCTCCCAAGGTCCAAAGACATGCAGGTTAGGTTAATTGGTGGCTCTAAATTGACCGTAGGTGTGAATGATCACAGGGCTATGTGTCAGCCCTGCGATGATCTGGCAACTGGTCCAGGGTATACCTCACCTCTCACCCATCATCAGCTGGGATAGGCTCCAGCTTGCCCGTGACCCTGCACAGGATAAGCGGTTACGGGTAATGGATGGTGAACTCAACAAATCAGTTTGCAAGGAATGAACATGATCGTCATTCACTCTCACCAGAAGTAGGTATAAGAGGCAAAAATTGAGCTTTGTATTGTATTGTATCACAATATGAATGTATTACAATGTCTTGGGATTGCCCCCTGTTAAATTATTACATGACTACATCAATTTTCTTGTACGTTCCACCAGAAGATTTAGTGCGATGTGCGCCGATGCGCTGGTCAGGACACTACTGATTTGTTTATATCAATAGAGCTTTTGAATAATACATGACTTTCTAATTAATGTGGCCTACTGAAATTTGATACCACGAGTTGTCCTAGTGGTTAGCATGTCTGCCTCTCGACTGGGAGATCGTGAGTTGTACTTGCGGTCAGGTCATACCAAAGACCATCATAAAAATGATACCTACTGCCATCTGGCAAGGCACGCTGCAATACAGATGTAAGTGGGGAGTCAAACTCTCGCAGTTACCAGAGGACTAGCCCCCCCACTGTAACCCTAGCTGTACAGGCGAGAGGCCGAGGGCTATGGAGATAGAAATCAGCGCCACCCAATGCACCTTAAGGGCCTGGTTAGTACTGGGACAGGAGACTGCCTGGGAAGACCAGGGCATGGTGTGGGAAGGACTTTAGACCAGAGACTGAAATTTGATATTTTATTTGCTGATCAAAAATTTAACTTTGGATTCAGAATTTAAAAAAAAAAATAAATGAAGGAAATAAACATGAACTAGTTCATTTTTGGGACTGTGAACTTGGTTCAAAATTCAAATTTGTGAACTATGAATGTGAACTAGTGCATCTTAGGGTGTATTCAGACCAGGATAGTTCAATAGTTCACTTGCTTTGGTCCGAACCAAATGTTTTTTTTATTTTTTCATTTTGGTGCGGTTCGCTTTCACACTGTACATTTTAGTAAGCGGACCAAAATCTGTCAACAAAGCCACGCGCCCTGAGGTCGTTCAGCTATTGGTCAGAGACGACACGCGCACAAAGCGTTAAGTTCAAAAGTAGTCACGGAGGCTAGCGCTGATGAGTGCACATCATGTTGTGACAGTTCTGGCTCTTCATGCAAGTCGCTAGTACTGCCACTTTTTGAAAGAATGTCCCTGATTTTAATGTAGGTCTGACGGAGTTTCTTCACTTTTAGCTGACATTGCTCTGGGGAGCGCGTGAACCCCTTCTCCTTCATTTTCTCACTGAATACAGCAAACACGTCGGCATTTTTGTGTGTTCTCTTCAAAAGCTCAGATATGTGGACATCTGCCCATATATCCACAAGGGTACGCATTTCTTCCTCGGCCCACGTTTGCCCCCTACTCATTTTTTGTACTCTGTAGTCTAGCCTACCACTGGTCTGAATGACTGAATGACTGTTGTAAGGTTCCCTTGACAACCGAAACAGTGTTTGCACTTTGCGGTGGAGTGTCAAGACTCTGTTTCCCATAATGCTCGACAAACGACAGAAGCTCCCGAGGTACAAAAAAGCAAAACTGTCGGATTAGGCCCGGTCTGCTTTCACACCTCCAAAAGGTCCGCACCAGGGTTCCTTTAGTCCGGACCGAGTCCGACCTTGCAGCTCGGTCTCGGTCCGCTTGTTTGGTCCGGACCAGAGTTCGGTGGTTTGTATTCAGACCAACCCAAAAGGTCCGGACCAAGGGAAATTTGGTTCGTTTGTTCGTTTGGTCCGGACCAAACAACGTAGGTGTGAATACGGAATACGCCCTTAGTCTGTATGAACTGAACTATAAGCAAGGTCTAGTTATGTCTGAACTTGCACAACACTGCCAATAATCATGGTATGGTTAAAGTCATGGAGATTAAATTTTTTTCCTCATTCTGTTGTTTGATAAGAACATGAACTGAAGCTCTTGAACAGTATCTGCATTATGTATTGAAGTGATGCTCCATGATTAGCTGATTGACAGAGCAACCGTACAAGTGTGTCAGTGTCAGTGTATACATCTACCATCTATAGATCTCCTGATAACCTAATTGGGCAGTGTATTTCTATATGCTAATACCATTTCAGCAGGTGCAGACTCTGGAATGTGCAATCAGTTACACGCCAATGAACTGTGTCAAACAGCACATATGGAGAAATACAGCTATGGAACACCCCAGTCAGTTAAAGTCCTTTCAAGCAGATGGGTTGAGGGTGAGTGAGAGGAGACAGACACTGAGGAGGCAAATGCTGGCTTAATTCCAGTTCCAAAACTAAAACTGCCCATTTTTGCTAATTGTCCTGTAGATACCACTGGTATCCATGGCATCCATCTTCTTCTAAGAAGAATTTTATCCAAGACATTAAAAGCCTTATTTTCATAATAATAACAAATCCACAGGATGAGTGAGGCTTTGTGAATCAAATCATGATGCAGATACAGTATATTGTTGGTAATTTCATGTATCAGCATCAGCACAGTCCTTCTAGAACTAAAATTCATGAAGGTGCCACTACATAACCATTTCTTGTTTAGAAAATCTGTATAAACAACTTGTGTGACAGAATATTAACACCATTTACCTTTTAATACTTAACCATTCATGATTAGTTCAATAAGACATCAATATACAACCCCAATTCCAAAAAAAGCTGGGATGCTGTATAAAACATAAATGAAAACAGAATGCGATGATTTGCAAATAATGAAAACCCTATATTTCATTGAAAAATAGTACAAAGACAACATATCAAATGTTGAAACTGAAAATTTTATTGTTTTTTGAAAAATGTATGCTCATTTTGAATTTGATGTCAGCAACACATTTCAAAAAAGTTGGGACAGGGGCAACAAAAGACTGGAAAATGTGTAATGATTAAAATAAAAATAGATGGTTAATTGGCAACAGGTGGGTAACATGATAGGGTATAAAAAGAGCATCCCAGAGAGGCAGAGTCTCTCAGAAGTAAAGATGGGGATGAGTTCACCGCTCTGTGAAAGACTGCGTGGGCAAACGATGCAACAATTTAACAGTAACATTCCTCAATGCAAAATTGCAAATAATTTGGGGATCACATCATCTACAGTACATAATATCATTAAAAGATTCAGAGAATCTGGAGAAATCGCTGTACGCAAGAGACAAGGCTGAAAATTGACATTGGATGCCTGTGATCTTCAAGCCCTCAGGTGACACTGCATTAAAAGCAGACACGTGCCTGTAGTGGAAATCACTGTACGTATGAGCTCAGGAACACTTCAGAAAACCATCATCTGTGAAAACAGTTCATTACTGCATCCACAAATGCAAGTGAAAACCATATACAGGTATAAACAATATCCAGAAACACCACCACATTCTCTGGGTCCGAGGTCTTTTATGATGGACTGAGGCAAAGTGGAAAATTGTCCCAAGGTCTGACAAATCAAAAGCAGAAATTCTTTTTTAGAAGTCATGGACGCCACGTTCTCCAGGCTAAAGAGGAGAGAGACCATCCAGCTTGTTATCAGTATACAGTTCAAAAGCCAGCATCTGTGATGGTATGAGGGTGCATTAGTGCACATGACATGGGTAGCTTGTACATCTGGGATGGCATCATTAACGCTGAATGATATATACACGTTTCAGAGCAGTATGTTGCCATCCAGACAAAATCTTTTTCAGGGAAGGCCTTCCTTCTTTCAGCAAGACAATGCCAAACCGCTTTCTGCACATATTAAAACTGCATGGCTCCATAGTAAAAGAGTCTGGATGTTTAATTGACCTGCCTGCAGTCCAGACCTGTCTCCCATTTAAAACATTTGCCGCGTTCTGAAGCACAAAATATGACAAAGGAGACCCCGAACTGTTGATCAACTGAAATTGTATATCAGGCAATAACTGGACAAAATTTCTCTTTCAAAACTATAGCAATTGGTCTCCTCAGTTCCCAAACGTTTGCAAAGTGTTGTTAAACATAGAGGTGATGCAACACAATGTTAAACATGCCAGTATCCCAACTTTTCTGGAACATGCTGCTGACATCAAATTCAAAATGAGCATATATTAAAATAAATAAATAAATAAATGTTCTCATTTTCAACATTGGATATGTTGTCTTTGTACTACAGGGGTAATCAAAATTATGCTAACACTAATGGATTATTTTTCTCCAGAATGCGTGGTGCACTGTGAAATGTATCCAAGATGGTGGCATGCACAGATGCAGCAGCTCTTCGCACTCCAGTCCGGTGCTTCTTTTGGTTTTTTTTGTTTGTCTGTCTGTTCATTAATGTGAAGTATAGTTGGGTGAATCCCATCTATAGTTGACTGAATACTTTGAACATCGGTGCAATCAAGCAGTTACAAATAATTTTCTGCTGACACACAACATACCGGAGGAGATAGCCAGAACACCGGGCTCTCCGTGGATTTTTATTGGCTCTGGCAAGCGTCGAAGGCAGCGCAGATACAGGAAACAAAAGTGCAGATGCCGATTGGGCCTACTTGCTAGGCTAAAGAAACAACCACACAAACCACCTCTTCCCAGCATTTTCCTCACCAATGCCAGATCCATCACCAACAAAATGGATGAGTTACATCTCCAGAGTTCCAGGAACAACCTCATAAAAGACTGCTGCATTCTACTAATAACAGAGACATGGCTAAACCCACACATTCCCAACAATGCTGCGGAGCTATCAGGCCACACAATGTTTTTCTGGGACAGAAACAAAGACTCCAGTAAAAACAAAGGTGGTTTTGCATTTATGTACACAACAACTGGTGCTCCAACACCATCATCATAGGAAGGCATTGTTCTCCTGATCTGGAGTTCCTGATGATTAAGTGCAGGCCTTTCTACCTTCCAAGAGAGTTTACCACTGTAATCATTACAGCTGTTTACATTCCACCAGATGCTAATGCTAGCATAGCACAAGGCTACCTGCTAAACACCATCAACTCCCAATTAGATACCAACCCTGAGGCTGTACACATCATAGTCGGGGACTTCAACCACACAGATTTAAAAGCAGTTCTCCCGAAATTCCATCAACACATCAGGGATGCAACCAAGGGGAAAAACACTTTGCACAAAGCCTACTCAAACATCAAGAATAGATATAAGACAACACCACTATCTCACTTAGGACCTATCCATACTCCTAACCCCTGCATACACTCCCTCTAAGAAAGAAAGCTCCCCCCACCACCAAAACTGTCAAAACATGGCCTGAAGGAGCAATTTCACAGCTCCATGACTGCTTTGAAAGAACGAACTGGGAAATTTTTGAGGATCATGACTGAGAAGAGTACATATCAGCAGTGCTTTGCCACCTCGAACAGCAGGGCAGCTATGTGAGGATGCTCTTCATAGACTACAGCTCTGCATTTAATACAGTCATCCCAGACAGACTGATTCCCAAACTGTCTGACCTAGGACTCTCTCAAACCATCTGCCACTGGATCAAGGTCTTCCTCACCAACCGCTCCCAGATACACTATATTGCCAAAAATATTTACTCACCTGCCTTGACTCACATATGAGCTTACAGTAAGTGACATCCCATTCTTAATCCATAGGGTTCAATATGATGTCGGTCCACCCTTTGCAGCTAGAACAGCTTCAACTCTTCTGGGAAGGCTGTCCACAAGGTTTAGGAGTGTGTTTATGGGAATTTTTGACCATTCTTCCAGAAGCGTATTTGTGAGGTCACACACTGATGTTGGACGAGAAGGCCTGGCTCTCAGTCTCCGCTCTAATTCATCCCAAAGGTGTTCTATCGGGTTGAGGTCAGGACTCTGTGCAGGCCAGTCAAGTTCATCCACACCAGACTCTGTCATCCATGTCTTTATGGACCTTGCTTTGTGCACTGGTGCACAGTCATGTTGGAAGAGGAAGGGACCAACTCCAAACTGTAAAAACAGTCTGCATACCTAGGTGCGTGATTTTATACACCTGTGGCCACGGAAGTGATTGGAACACCTGATTCCGATAATTTGGATGGGTGAGCAAATACTTTTGGCAATATAGTGTAGTAAGACTAGGCCCCCACACCTCATCCACCCTCATACTCAGCACTGGCGCCCCACAGGGCTGTGTGCTGAGCCCCCTCCTCTATGCCCTCTACACCAGGGCTGTGTGCTGAGCCCCCTCCTCTATGCCCTCTACACCCACAACTGCACTCCCACCCACCCTACCAAGACCATCATCAAGTTCGTGGACAACACAGTGACCAAGGTCTTGAAAGTACTGACTGAGGCCCTCTGGGCCGAGGTCAGTATTCAAGGCCGAGGTCATGGCAGTTCACCATACAGACCGACCTTAAGCTGGTAAATAATATATATATATTTTTTTTCTTTCCCAAATTCTAACAGAAAATGAGAGTGCCCGAAAGGGAAAACCAAGTCGAGGCGAGCCGCTATTTTGAATCCTCATTCACAGCTGTAATGCAAATAGCTTCCTCCTTGGTATACAAGTGCAGTTCCATGGCAGGAAAAAAAACTACATTTTGCCACTCATGTAGTCCCCTATTTATACAAAATTGAGTCATTCAGGATTCAGCCATGTTTTTGCTCAGCGTTAGCAACAGTTACAGGTTTTTAGCTTTCTCCTGAAGTGTTTTCTTTTATTTCTTCTTCCTCAGGGTAGTAAAACTCGCTTTCTCTGTGAACTGTTATCACTATCCATGCTGTAAAAGTAATGCTATTCTCCTGAGAAATGCTGGCAAAAATTTATAAGATTTTTGATAATATTATAAATAAATCTTATAAAAAAAGATAAATGTTGACAAAAAATGCTACTATGTTTGTTGTTGTTGTGAACAAGCGAGTCGCCAGAGGTCCATAACCGGGGTCCGTATTGTAGGATACGGACCCACTCGCCAGCCAATCAGAGCGCAGGATTTGATGGAA
Organism: Neoarius graeffei; assembly: GCF_027579695.1. Classification (NCBI taxonomy): domain Eukaryota; kingdom Metazoa; phylum Chordata; class Actinopteri; order Siluriformes; family Ariidae; genus Neoarius; species Neoarius graeffei. The sequence goes on from NC_083574.1 coordinate 17,999,587, forward strand.
ACTGGACCGCGAAAAAAATAAATTCACTTATTACTGTGCAATAACCCACTGTATCATGGGTCACAATCTAGATACATAGAACCAACTTTATTTTTTTTTTCTTAAGCAGTTCTTGAAAAGATATGTTTTTTTATTGACTTATCTATCTTGCATAGATTTGTTTATCTTTTTACTTGAATGTTTATCTTGTACAGATCTGACTCCCCCATGTATGTTTTATGAATAAATGGTTTCTACCATTTAAGTGTTAACATAATTTTGACTAACCCTGTATTTTCAATGAAATATACCTAGGGTTTCCATAGTTTGCAAATTATCACATTCTGTTTTGATTTACAGTTTACACAGCATCCCAATTTTTTGGAATTGGGGTTGTAAAAGTGATTGTTTTGTTTCACAGTGGTGCTTCATATTAACACAACTAGTGGCACAAGCTATGAACAGATGAGATGTCTGTTTTTAATGAAAAGGAAATAATAAACACAGACTTCTCGGCCTGTTAATTTTTCTAATTCTGTTTTTGTTTTAAAACAAGCTACAGTGCTCTGCGTAAATGAGTACACCCCCTTTGAAAAGTAACATTTTAAACAATATCTCAGTGAACACAATTTCCAAAATGTTGACAAGTTTAATATAACATCTGTTTACCTAACATATATAACCTAACATTATATAACATCTGTTCACCTAACGTGAAAGTAAGGTTAATAATATAACTTAGATTATACATTTTTTCAGTTTTACTCAAATTAGGGTGGTGCAAAAATGAACCGCTCTCTGGTGGATTCCACATGTGAAAAAGAGAAGCCGATGCATTGGTGCTACGGAAGGACAGAGAACAAAGAACGAGCTATTGATACCGGACTCTAGCCAAAGTCCAATGTATTTGACCTTCGCGGAGTTGTAATAATAACCGAACCAGTTATAGTTACTGCAGCCTACGCAGTACTTCAAAAAGGAAAGAGGCAACCGGCTCCCTCTCAGGGCCGTAGCCAGCATTTTAAAATCACTGAGGGGTGAATTACATGTCACACAAGAGATCTCATCTCATCATCTCTAGCCGCTTTAGCCTGTCCTACAGGGTCGCAGGCAAGCTGGAGCCTATCCCAGCTGACTACGGGTAAAAGGAAGGGTACACCCTGGACAAGTCGCCAGGTCATCACAGGGCTGACACATGGGCACAGACAACCATTCACACCTACGGTCAATTTAGAGTCACCAGTTAACCTAACCTGCATGTCTGTGGGGGAAACCGGAGCACCCAGAGAAAACCCACACGGACACGGGGAGAACATGCAAACTCCGCACAGAAAGGCCCTCGCTGGCCACGGGGCTCGAACCCGGACCTTCTTGCTGTGAGGCAACAGTGCTAACCACTACACCACCATGCCACCACGTTGGTTAACTTAAAAAATAATAATTTTTAAAAAATCTTAAAAACTCAAAAAAAAGTATTTGATGGTAAGAACGCATGGTTTTGTTTTGTTTTTTTTTTTTGTTTGTTTGTTTTTACCAAGAATTATTATAGCATTTTTCACAAATTTCTATTGCCAGTTTGTTGACCACTAACCACTGCACCACCGTGCCGCCCCCACACAAGAGATCTATTCCTGAAATTACTTTTAATGGTGTTTCAACTGAATATCATCAGTTTTGAAAAAAAAAATCATGTATGTGGCAAGAGTAAGAATAATTTAAGCTTGTTTAATGGTTTGATCTGGCCCAAGCAATGAGAACAAAAGATACCCTAACCATGTAGCCTACGTAACTAAGATACATTAACAATCTGGCATCCGTTACTGTACTGCATTCCTCCCCTGAGTCGCGCACTCATTCGTTTTTATGTTCTTGGTCTCAGAGCCGCACACACAAAACAGAAACCAGAATCAACGTTTAACATAATTAACAATGCACTTTTTACAGAGACGTTTTAATATTATTCTTCATTTTTTTTGCTCAGTTGAATATTTAGCGTACAAATGTATTTTCAGCTCTTAAAAATGACCGAGGTCTGAACCTCGGGGGCCTCATAGCTGGCTATGGCTATGCTCCCTCTGCCCCCTTTTCTCCAACATCGACGAAATTATAAGCAAGACTCTTTCTAGATCATCGGGCGCCCGATGAGACGCCGAGGATCTCCAGCTGACGAGCTGTGGAAGGAGCAAACTGTCTTCACTCCAGATCTGTGTTCCGCACTATCTCGGATCAGAAGGCTCACTTCCAATACCGTTTTCTTCCCGAATCGAAGAAGGCACACTTCCGATTGCTAATGAGTAAGGCTGGCATCTGGGCAAAGTTTGTTAGTTTTACTTGTAGCTAGTTAACGTGAACAGTGTTGTTTATTTGAATTCATTTATGATTTAAATGTACGCATTTTGATTCACATGAAAGTCGGTCTTAGGCCGTGTGTTGTTGGTTTACTTTGTTTACTATCTGTTTAGATAGATTGTGCATGCTCTCTCTCTCTCTCTCTCTCTCTCTCTCTCTCGCTTTTTAACAGAGACTAGTTCAAACTCTAGATTCCCTTGTCTTAATTTCTGCACACTCTCCTTGTAGGCGTAGCCTGGCACGGCTCGTGCATTCCATTAGCATTACACACACACACACATACAGTATAACCCCGTGATTTTCCATATCATATTTTAACATCCACTCGCCCTATTACTTCTGATCACCATTAGTGCCTCAATTATCATACACACTACTGATTCTTATATGCATATGGTATATTTTGGATAAAGTGGCTAGAGATAATGGGATGAGATGAGATATTGTATCATCATTTCTATTGAATTATTCCTTGGCTGCTATTGTTGCTATATCTGATCAGTATTAGTTTGCTCATTTCTGTCAGCTATTTCAATAAATGGTACCTTTGGAATAAACTGTGTCCTGTCTATTGTCACAATATTCACTGAAGTGCCAACCTCTGCCAAGAAAAGAACTCTAATTGCCTTCACCCATTTTGTTAATGAATTTATGAGACAGATTCCTTTTTATGAGACTGATTTGATTTACTGATTAATGAAATTATGAGACTGATACCTTTTTACATGAGACTGATTTGGTAAGCCCATTGCACCTACACCTCCATGATTTTTAATGACAGCACCAAGTCTTCTAGGCATGGAATGAATAAGTTGGTGACATTTTGCAACATCAATCTTTTTCCATTCTTCAACAATGACTACTTTTAGTGACTGGATGCTGGATGGAGAGTGATGCTCAACTTGTCTCTTCAGAATTCCCCAAAGAAAATAATTTCTTTACATATAGATGAAAGTCTTCCGGATTTACCCGGAAATCCGGATATTTGACAACTCTTGAAAATCTCCGGTTTTCTGAATGGAGAAATGTATTTTTCGCGTTCCGTTTCATAGAAATTCGGTTTTGCGATTGCGCAGCTTGTTTACATTCAGTGACAGGGTGCCACCATTTTTGTAGTCTCCCAAAGCTTGCTGGTGTGTACGAGACCTTATACGGTATGCTTATATACATACCTCACGTCATGTGAACGAGATTTTATCACGATATCATGCTTTAGAAAACATGGTCTTTCTTTTGTGTACCTTTCTATTGAGCGAGACAATTGAAGAGCCTTCTCTATTGAAATGTGTTTACCGATTGTGGCAGCGGGGGCGTGGTCAAGCACCGGTCTGTGACAGGAGGGCGGAGTCAGGGAAGGTAAATGGCAGAATCACTACACCTGACATCAATTAACCTGTGTTTGTGTGTCTTCCCAGTGACCGCGCCCTATTTAAAGAGGGAGAGCAGAGAGCAGAGGAGAGCTCATCCCCAAACAAGATGCCAGTCGTGTGTGTGTGTGTGTTTAGTGGGAAAAGTTGTTAGACTGAAAAGTATAGCAATAAACGCTTTTGGTGAACCTGATCTCTGTCCTGCCATCCTCTGTGCTCCACCCACCAACACTGAACCGCTACAGTGGTGCTGAAACCCGGGAGTGGAGCACCAACGCCGAACCGCCCCATGGAGTCTTCCCGGTTTGCCGACCTGGTCCACGCCCTCGCCACAGCCCAGCAAAGCCAGCACCAGGCGCTAGTCACGCTCCGTAAGGAGCAGAAGCAGCGCTTCAAGGCCCTGGTGTTGGCCCAGCAAGAGGACCGACAGGCGTTCCGGCACCTCCTCACGTCGGCGGGGACAACCGACGCTTCCACCGCGGGCCCGTCCTCCCTCACCCTGACAAAGATGGGCCCGCAGGATGACCCCGAGGCTTTCATCACGCTCTTTGAGCAAGTCGTGGAGACCTCGGGGTGGCCAATGGACCAGCGCGCGGCGCGCCGCCTCCTCCCCCTGCTAACGGGAGAGGCACAGCTGGCCACGCTACAGCTCCCCGCCGATCGCCAGCTGGCCTACGCGGACCTTCACCGGACCATCCTCTAGCGTGTGGGGCGCACACCCGAACAGCAGCGCCAGCGCTTCCGCACTCTGCGCTTGAAGGAAGTCGGCCGGCGGTTTGCGTTTGGCCAGCAACTCTGGGACGCCTGCTGGCGGTGGCTGAGGGCCAACAACCGCAACGCCGAGGGGATCATCAATCAGGTGGTGCTGGTGCAGTTCATCGCGCGCTTGCCAACAGGAACCGCGGAGTGGGTCCAGTGCCACCCCCCGGCGTCGCTGGATCAGGCCATCGAGCTGGCTGTGATGCCAGGGATGCTGAGCGCATCATCACGGCATCCTAAGCGGCCGCCATTGAACGTTTGAAACGCTATTCTCCCATGTAAACTTTCTTTGCCCCTGTCATAGTTTATCTATGGACTTCAATAATTACTGCGTGAAATAGTACATCATGTTTGCATTGTGTTTTACGCCTTGTGTTCTATCGTATGGGTGCACACATTAGTTAGTGACACAAACGTGATATTCATATGCAAACACGTTACTCGCACACACACCACAAACACTACACAACATTACACAAACAGCGGGTACTCTACCTGTGTCATTTTATGCATGAATGCTTTAGAAACGATGTTCCAGCAGGTGGTATTATAACCGCTTAGTTTTGAGATGTCTAAGTGCATCTACAAGTGTTTTGCTTAGCATTTTAAATGGGTAGTCCTTACCTGGGTTTCACTATTAACGCGTACTTACGTAAAAAATTCGTAAGTGAGGACGCACGTAATTGGGATAAGTGGCTCGAGCCCTTGTTGTTTTCAGTGCGAGAGGTCCCCCAAGCCTCCGCGGGGTTCTCCCCGTTCGCATTATTATATGGGCGTAAGCCACGCGGCATTCTAGACATGCTGCGGGAAAATTGGGAGGAGGGACCTTCACAAAGTAAGAACGAAATTCAATACGTTATGGACCTGCACGCAAAACTCCACACGCTCACCCACCTAACCCAGGAGAATTTGCGGCAGGCCCAGGAATGGCAAGCCTGCCTGTACAACAAGGGTACGCGCCTTAGGGAGTTCACACCGGGAGATAAGGTACTCGTACTGATGCCCATGTCAAGCTCCAAATTAATCACCAAGTGGCAAGGACCCTTTGAGGTCACATGGCGAGTCGGGGACGTCGCCTACGAGGTGAGGCGAACGGACAGGGGTGGGGTGCTACAGATTTACCACCTCAATCTGCTTAAACTCTGTAATGAGGAGGTCCCCATGGCGTTGGTGTTGGTGGTTCCGGAGAAGGCGGAGCTGGGGCCAGAGATTCAAAAAGGGGCATTGGCATCACGTACCTCTCCGGTCCCCTGTGGAGACCACCTCTCCCCGACCCAACTCACGGAGGTCGCCCAGTTGCAGACCGAGTTTTCGGATGTGTTCTCGCCCCTGCCCGGTCGCACTAACCTCATAGAGCACCACATAGAGACGGCCCCGGGGGTGGTAGTGCGTAGCCACCCTTACAGGCTACCCGAACACAAAAAAAAGGTGGTTCGGGAAGAACTTGAGACCATGCTCGAAATGGGCATCATCGAGGAGTCCCACAGTGACTGGAGCAGCCCGGTGGTCTTGGTACCCAAGGCCGACGGGTCGGTCCGGTTCTGTGTGGACTACAGAAAAGTCAACGCGGTGTCTAAATTTGACACGTACCCAATGCCTCGTATTGATGAGTTGCTTGATCGACTCGGCACGGCTCGCTTTTATTCAACACTGGATTTGACGAAGGGATCTTGGCAGATCCCCCTTGACTCCACTATCCCGAGAAAAAAATGGCCTTTTCCACACCATTTGGTTTACACCAATTCGTTACACTTCCGTTTGGGCTGTTTGGGGCACCCGCTACGTTTCAGCGGCTGATGGATAGGGTCCTCCGCCCCCACGCCACCTATGCGGCCGCTTATCTCGACGACATCATCGTCTATAGCAATGACTGGCCAAGGCACCTCGAACATCTAAGGGCCGTCCTTAGGTCACTGAGGCGAGCGGGTCTCACAGCCAACCCAAAGAAGTGTGCGATTGGGCGGGTGGAAGTACGGTATCTGGGCTTCCACTTGGGCAACGGGCAGGTGCATCCCCAAATTAACAAGACCGCAGCGATTGCGGCCAGCCCGAGGCCAAAGACCAAAAAGGGGGTGAGACAGTTCCTGGGGCTGGCTGGCTATTATCGTAGGTTTATACCTAATTATTCGGATGTCACCAGCCCGCTGACTGATCTCACTAAAAAGGGGGCACCAGATCTGGTCTAGTGGATGGAGCAATGCCAGCGGGCTTTTTCTGAGGTAAAGGCTGCACTGTGTGGGGGGCCACTTTTACACTCCCCTGACTTTTCTGTCCCCTTTATGTTGCAGACCGATGCGTCGGACAGACGGCTGGGGGCGGTTTTGTCCCAGGAGGTGGAGGGGGAGGACCGCCCCATCCTGTATATCAGCAGGAAGCTGTCAGTGCGTGAGGGGCGCTACAGCACCATAGAGAAAGAGTGTCTGGCCATCAAGTGGGCGGTCCTCGCCCTCCGGTACTACCTGCTGGGGCGCCCTTTCACCCTCTGTTCGGACCACGTGCCCCTCCAGTGGCTCCACCGCATGAAGGATGCCAATGCATGGATCACCCGTTGGTATCTGGCACTCCAACCCTTTAATTTCAAGGTGGTCCACAGGCCGGGGGCGCAGATGGTCGTGGCAGACTTCCTGTCCCGTCAAGGGGGGGGAGTCGGGCGGTGGGGGTATGTGGCAGCGGGGGCGTGGTCAAGCGCCGGTCTGTGACAGGAGGGCGGAGTCAGGGAAGGTAAGTGGCACCTGACGTCAATTAACCTGTGTTTGTGTGTCTTCCCAGTGACCGTGCCCTATTTAAAGAGGGAGAGCAGAGAGCAGAGGAGAGCTCATCCCCGAACAAGACGCCAGTCGTGTGTGTGTGTGTGTGTGTGTGTGTGTGTGTGTTTAGTGGGAAAAGTTGTTAGACTGAAAAGTATAGCAATAAACGCTTTTGGTGAACCTGATCTCTGTCCTGCCGTCCTCTGTGCTCCACCCACCAACACTGAACCGCTACACCGATTCAGCAATAATAATTAAACAAACAAGTTGACAGGTCGGCGGATATCCGTAGCATAGAAGGAAAGGTAAAGAACAAGTTCAAATGGTCGTGGCTGGAGGAGAAATATGCAAACGGTGACTTTTTATCGGACTATGTGAGGAAAGTGGACAGGCCAGGATATGCATTATGCACCATCCATTCCATCCATTATCTGTAGCCGCTTTATCCTGTTCTACAGGGTCGCAGGCAAGCTGGAGCCTATCCCAGCTGACTATGGGCGAAAGGCGGGCTACACCCTGGACAAGTCGCCAGGTCATCACAGGGCTGACACATAGACACAGACAACCATTCACACTCACACCTATGGTCAATTTAGAGTCACCAGTTAACCTAACCTGCATGTCTTTGGACTGTGGGGGAAACCGGAGCACCCGGAGCAAACCCACGTGGACACGGGGAGAACATGCAAACTCCACACAGAAAGGCCCTCACCGGCCACAGGGCTCGAACCCGGACGTTCCTGCTGTGAGGCGACAGCGCTAACCACTACACCACCGTGCCGCCCTGCATTATGCACGTGGCAAGTAATTTTCTTAATTTGTTGTACTTGAGATCCATGTTGAGATTTAGAAAATTGTGAATGAATTCTTATTGACTTGACATGACTGATAATGACCGCAAATAAAAGTAGTTATCAGTGAGCATGCGTGATATTGTAAACCGTATCGGCGTATTGAAGTGGTAATGTTAGTAAAAATAAAAAATGAACCACACACTCAATATAAATTATATTACAGTTTATTAGTATGCCATTTATTGGGATATAATTGGTTAGCTATATTTAATGAGTCATTTATGAATTTGTATACCTCTAAATATTAACATTTTAAGTGTGAGAGAATATATTTTTTACACACACACACACACACACACACACACACACACACACACACACACAGTTCAAACCAGTTAATTTTTAGTGCATTATTAATAGTTTGAAATCTTTAAAGTGGCATGATAATAAGAAAATATTCTTTTGATAATAGTTTTAGTGTTGAATAAGCTCAATTTTACAAGATAATGTGGCTGATTTATCTTTTCTGTTCTGAATGAGTTTACTGTTGCAATAAATATATATCTGATTAATAAGACTGTTTTGATATTGAATCAATTCAATTTCATGAAAGTGTGAACTATTTAATATCAGTTGAATTACTATTTTCTAAACATATGTAGTATTGCACATAAGATGTGACAGCATCACTTTATATAAGTTTTGACATCCAATAGTGAAAATTCTGAATTTAGAACAATGCACTCCTGAAAATTACTCATTACCTAGGGGAATTAAATTTGATATTTTTGACATGTTAATCATTAATGTACATGAAAGAAAAAGGCTTAAAAGTTATAACTTGTTTTAGTGAAAATAAGTACTAAAATGCACTAGAATGCAGGGTTTTGCATGTTATGTTATTAAAATTTTTTCGGGTGAAATTTTTTCTTAGTTTGACTTTCAAAAGTTCAGGATTTTTTTCTTTGCTCCACTTTCATCTCTATTTACGCCACAAAGGTGAAGGCTACAAGAAGATCAGCAAAGCTTTACTTATCAGTCAGAATACTGTAGCAAAAGTGGTACAAAAATTTAAGAAAGATGGAACTGCAACCATCTCACAGAGACGTCCAGGTCGTCCATAGAAGTTAACACCTCGACAGGAGCGTCTTCTGATGAGAAGGGTTGAAGAAAATTGCATGCAAGTTCACTGCAGTTATCTAAAGAAGTAGAAAGCCAAACTGGAGTGACTATTTCCCGTGACACAATATGGCGTACACTGCAGAGGAATGGCATGCATGGATGCCGTCCACAAAAGAAGCCTCTCCTAAAGCCCAGGCACAAAAAAGCCTGCCTAGAGTTTGCCAGGGTCCATGCTGACAAAGATGAAGACTACTGGGACTCTATACTCTGGAGTGATGAGACCAAGATAAATGTTTTTGGAACTGATGGCTTCAAAACTGTATGGCATCGCAAAGGTGAGGAATACAAAGAAAAATACATGGTGCCTACAGTGAAACATGGTGGTGGCAGTGTCCTTATGTGGGGCTGCATGAGTGCTGCTGGTGTCGGGGAGCTGCATTTCATTGATGGCATCATGAATTCACAGATGTATTGCTCTATACTGAAAGAGAAGATGCTACCATCACTCTGTGCCCTTGGTCATTGTGCACTTTTCCAACATGACTAAACACACATCTAAGGCCACTGTTGGATTTATGAAGAAGAACAGGGTGAAAGTGATTCAGTGGCCAAGTATGTCTCCTGATCTGAACCCAATCGAACACCTATGGGGAATTCTGAAGAGACAAGTTGAGCATCACTCTCCATCCAGCATCCAGTCACTAAAAGAGGTCATTGCTGAAGAATGGAAAAAGATTGATGTTGCAAAATGTCGCCAACTTGTTCATTCCATGCCTAGAAGACTTGGTGCTGTCATTAAAAATCATGGAGGCCATACAAAGTACTAGATGTAGTCGTTTTTATTGTGGGGTGTACTCATTTTTGCACCACCCTAATTTGAGTAAAACTGAAAAAATGTGTAATCCAAGTTATATTATTAACCTTACTTTCACGTTATAAGTTAAACAGATGTTATATTAAACTTTGTCTTGTCAACATTTTGGAAATTGTTTGTGTTCATTGAGATATTGTTTAAAATGTTACTTTTCAAAGGGGGTGTACTCATTTATGCAGAGCACTGTATATCATCAATTCACTAATAATACCAAAGATATGTTCTAAAATTATGAATACAGTAAAATTAATCAATGATACTAATATGAAACACTTCCCTTCCTTGATGAACTGCCTTTCCCTTTTTTGATAAATGCTTGAATTAAAAATGCATGTAATTTGTCTCATCTGAGTATCTGTGATGGTTCATGCTTACAAAATCATGACTACAGCCATTTTTTCATGTTAATAATAATAATAATAATAATAATAATAATAATAATAATAATAATTTTTACTTCTATAGCACCTTTCTCACACCCAAGGTCACTTTACAATTACCAAAAAAAAAAAAAAAAAAGTCCACCAAAAGAGGTCAAGGTGCAGCTCCAGTGGCATACCGGTAGCTGGCCACAGTCCCACCACAAGGTGCATGAGGGTAAATCCCACACCGCCTGCACAGCCGCCACAATGCCACCAGGCAACAGCGCTTGGAACACTGCGCCATGGATCCAGAAAGCAAGCACAGAAGCACCACTGCACAGAGTGCTGGGCAACTCTAATGTTAACAAGAACAACAAGCTTACTGCAGTCCAAAGCAAGCAGAACACGCATCACCCATGGTTGACCAAAGCCTGAGGAAACCGACACTCAAAACTGGGTCTGGAACTACACCACAACTGGTGGACAAAACATTCAAACAAAGAACAGTCAAACCATACAAACACAAAGAAAAAAGAGGGGGTAAAAGAGAAAAAAAGAAAAAGCTCTGGCAAGAACAAGCAACCAAAACATGCACAGCATACTCTCAACCAGAAACGGAACTAAAATAATCATAAAATAATCTCTTCTTCTATAGTATTTTTCCAGTACTCAGGTCTATTCTGCTGTTTCTGCCTGCTGGTTATTGAAGTCTGAGCTCAGGTTACTGTTTGTGTGGAGTTTTGCATGTTCTCCCTCTGCCCACACCATCTTTTTGGCACAGAGAAGCTGCCAGCTATAGTCAATCATGATCACTAACAGGAAGTTCAAAAGGCTTTCCTTGGCCTTGGCAAATTAAAAGACATTTTGGAACATTCAGTATGACTGAATTAATAATCAAATTGGGTGTATGTATAATTTTGACCTTGTGACACCATTTCAGAAAACTTTAAATAAATTCAAATTGTGCACCAAATTCTTGCTGTCACACCTGCATGCTGTGTCATGTGCATCAGATGGACTCTCAGGCACACTCTGGATAGCGTATGCACCAAGTGGACTCTCGCACGCATGCCACTAATGATGATCACCTTCACAGAATTAAGGTGCAATCAGCACCACTATATAAAGACTGTGGAAACACACGCTCACTGCAAAGTATTGCATTACATTGTGGACACATTACCAAGCTTTAGTTTCTTGATTGGTTTCCCGGTTTCCTAATTCCTGATTTCCTGTTTCCTCATTTTTTGATTCTGCCTGTGCCTGCGATTATCTGTTTGTGCCTTGCTCGACCTTTTGCATGTTTTCTCGTCTGTGATTTTGTCTGCTGATTTGGATTGTTTGCTTGTTTCTTTTATTAATAAAATACTTCTGCACTTACATCCGTCTACCAACCAATTCCTGACAGAATACTTCGCCAAACTATGGATGTAGCAGAAGTTTACCAGCATGCCCTTCCATGCCACTTCTGGATTTCTGTACCTCAGCCCCTAATCATGTTTTTCCGGCAACATGCTGGATTTGCCACCCTGGCACCCTTTGATGGAGTGTATCACCCTATGGGATTCAGCCTGCAGTGTGCCTTTTTATGCAGACCTTGAAGAAAGTAAGCTTCCAGAACCTGTCTGGGTAAGCTGCATGATCTCTTGGCTCACGGGACAAGCATGCCGATGGGCCAAGTACCTCATGAGAGTATAGCACCCATGCCTTCAGAGCTCACAGGCTTTTCAGGTCATGTACATCTATGAAGCATTCGAGAAGGAAGACATGATCACGTCTGAGGCCAACGCAGTGGCAGCAGAGGAGGCCATTGCTCCAGAGCTCCTCCCAGTGACCAACACAGTGACAACAGAGGAGGCAGCTGCTCCTGAGCTCCTCCTAGAGGCCTTTGCTCCAGAGCCAGTACCACAGACCATTCCACAGTCAATCCCTGAGCCAGCACCTGAACCAGAGCCAGCACTAGGACAATGCAAGAGACAATGCCAGTGCAAAAGGCTGTGCCAGAACCAGTGCCAGAGTCAAAGCCAACACCTAAGCTAGTGCCAGCACAAGAGTCAGAGCCAGTGCAAGAGCCAGAACCAGTGCTGGTGCCAGAGTCAGTGCCAGACTCGGAGCCAGTGCCACCTCCAGTTTCAGAGGCAGTGCCAGAGCCAGCAGCAGAGTCTGAGCCAGCACCAGCACCTGAGTCGGAGCCAGCACCAGAGTCAGAGCCAGTGCCAGCACCAGTGCAAGAATCAGAGCCAGAGTCAAAACCAGTGCCAGCTCCAGCACAAGAGCCAGTGCCAGAACCAGTGCTAGAGTCAATGCCAGAGTCAGAGCCAGAACCAGTGCCAGAGCTGAAACCAGAGCCAATGCCAGCTCCAGCACAAGAGCCAGTGCCAGAACCAGCACTAGAATCAATGCCAGAGTCAGAGCCAGCTCCAGCGTAAGAGCCAGTGCCAGAGCCAGGACCACTGCCAGAACAAATGCCTGAACCAGCACCAGTTCTGATGGGGTGACCTCTGCTCCAGACAGTTATGAAGATGTCATCATCCTGCCACCGCCTGGCTATGAAGATGTCATTGTCCTGCTGCCATCCGGCCATGAAGACTTCGTTGTCCTGCCACCACCTGGCCATGAAGACATCATCTCACTGATGGGTCCTGACTGGGGCCTGAACAATGCGCAAAGAGAGCTTGAGCCCATGCTTGAGTCCAGTCCAGAGTCCAAGTCATATTCAGAACTCGACTCTGTATCCAGTCCAGAGGCCAAGTCCAATCATGAACTTGAGCTCATGTCTGAGTCCAGTCTAGAGTACAAGTCAGGTCCAGAGCTCGAGCCCACATCCACTCCAAAGTCCAGGTCCAGTCTAGAGCTCGAGCCCATGCCCAAGTCCAGTCCAGAGGCCAAGTAATGTCCAAAGCTCAAGTCCAAGTCCAGTCCAGAACTTGAGCCTATGTCCAGTCAGGAGTCCACAACCAGTCCAAGGCAGGAGCCTATGTTCAGTCTGAAGCCCAAGTCCTATCCAAAGCTCAAACCTATGCCTATATCCAGTTCAGAGTCCAAGTCATGTTCAGAACTCGAGCCCGTATCCAGTACAGAGTCCAAATTCTGCCCTGAGCCCAAGCCCACTTCCAGTCTAGAGTCAAAGTCCTGTCCTGAGCTTGAACCCAAGCCCCCACCTGAGCCAAGAATCCAGTGCCATGTCGGCTCAGAGCGGCACACCGATGGCATGGCATACAGCTTCAGGCCCTCATCCCTGGGGCCAGGAAAGATGGATTTATGCTCCCTGAGGGAACTCTTTTGGGGAGGTTCTGTCATACCTGCGCGCTGTGGTCTGTGCATCAGATGTACTCTCAGGCACACTCCAGACAGCTTGCGCATTAAGCAGGCTCTCGCACACACACCATTAACAATGCTCACCTGCACAGAATTAAGGCACAATCAGTGCCACTTATATAAAGACTGTGTAAACACATGCTCACTGTGAAGTATTGAGTTACATTGTGGACACTTTACCAAGCTTTAGTCCCTTGACTGGGTTCCTGGTTTCCTGATTCCCTGTTTCCTCACTTTTTGATTCTGCCTGTGCCTGTGATTATCCGTTTGTGCCTCATTCAACCTTTTGCATGTTTTCTCATTTCCTATTTTGCCTGCTGATTTGGATTGTTTCCTGTTGTTTCTTTTATTAATAAAATGCTTCTGCACTTACATATGTCTACCAACCTATCCCTGAGACTTGCATTTTTTATCTATTAAAGTTTAAGTATTTTGTACAAATCATTCTGCCACAGAAAAAGAACAATTCAAAAGAAATAATTGAAAACCCAATATTCGCATGAAATCCATGTTCATGATGATATTCATGTCTGTGCATGTAAACTTCAGACCAGAACTGTATATAAATTAAACATATAGCTGAATTTCTTCCATATGTGCCAGAAACCTTTGCTTTATATACTGTATGAATGATGGGACACTTACATGTGTAATCCTGTTCTCACTAAGGTCCTTGTTTATGGGTGGAGGAATTTGCTCTGAAGGATTCACGAACAAACTGGATGATGACATACAGCACAGTAGGCAGGATATGGCTCATTGTAAGTTGAGACATACCAAATCAGTCACTCAAGCACCAGGAGGAAAAAAATTCCAAACACCGGCAAAATTTGACATGCACAGAAATAGGACAGGATCTTTTTTTGTTGGCTGAATTAGTACTGGCTGTAATTGCACAACATTAAAATAAAGATGTCATGGTAAACAGAACCAACTAATTAGCTAGTTTTAAAAGTTTAGTCTTCGTATGCATAAATTTATGCACACCTGGGAGGACAAGTAGGATACAAACATTTTTCCAAATTTACAAGATTTTCATGAATACCGAATTGCTTGTGTAAATGCTTGTAGAAACGATTCATGAACAAACTCCTTCATGTCCACCTTGATAAATGAGGCCCAACCATGGTAATCAGCATGGCCAGACTAAGCAGCATAATTGTTTATTGATTTTTACCACTTTACCCTGGTTAGGTTCATGATGGGTCTAGAGTCTATCCCAGAAACTCTCAGTGTTCTGGATGGCAGTTATTTGCAAGGCAACATGCACAAACATCATTTCCTGAAGTTGATGCACAACTGCAATTTTTTAGAATGGGTAATCCACCAACCAGCTTGATTTTAAGAATTTGGAGGAAGGCAGAGAACATGGAGAAGACCCAAGTGGACACAAAGATAACATGCAAAACTCCTCGCAGACAGTAACATGAGCTTAGGATCAAATCAGAGAATCTGTTATGTTGCTGTACCCACTGCACCACCATGGCACCCTTAAAGCAAAAGTTTGGACTTTGTAAGACAAAAGGTTGCTTGAATAGAAAATTCTATCTCCTAAATTCTTATAAAACAGAAATACAAGTGTAGTGTTGGGCACTGAGCTATTTATTGCTATAGCTTGATAGCTGTTCTGTAAAACCAATAGCTCTTGTTAAGGATCTAGTTTCTAACCCTTGGTGCAGTTTTAATTTGCTTCTCATGCCAATACTGAATCACTAAAACTGCCATTATTATTTGAAAAACATGGTAAAAATAGTATATGCTATGATGTTACACGCATCAATTCAAGAAGCTAAATATGTCAAGCATTGGTGTCACTGTGTCCCAAATGCAGCCAAGAATATATAGTAACAGCCCCAATTCCAAAAACATTGGGATGCTGTGTAAAATGTAAATTAAAAAAGAATGCAGTGATTTGCTAATCATGGAAACCCTATGTTTCATTGAAAATAGTACAAAGACAACATATCAAATGTTGAAGCTGAGACATTTTATTGTATTTTTTAAAATTAAATGCTCATTTTGAATTTGATTACCAGCAAGGCACCCTGCAATACAGATGCGAGTGAGGAAGTCAAACTCTCACAGTTACCAGAGGACTAGTCTCCCACTGTAACCCGAGCTGTATAGGTGAGAGGCCAAGGGCTATCGAAAGTTGGGACAGGGGCAAGTTCCCCAGTGTGTTTTATCACCTCTACTTTTAACAATGCTCTCTAAACATGTGGGAACTGAGGATACCAGTTGCTGTAGTTTTGAGAGAGAAATGTTGTCCAATTCTTGCCTGATATACAATTTCTGTTGCTCATCATTTCTAGGTCTCCTTTATTGTATTTTGCACTTCATAATGCACCAAATGTTTTCAGTGGGAGACAGGTCTGGGCCGCAGGCAGGCCAGTTTAGCACCCGGACTCTTTTACTATGGAGCCATGCAGTTTTAATATGAAAGAAAATGGTTTGACATTGTCTTGTTGAAAAAAGGAAAGCCTTCCCTGAAAAAGATTTTGTCTGGATGGCAGCATACTGCTCTGAAACATGTATATATCATTCAGCATTAATGATGCCTTCCCAGATGTACAAGCTACCCATGTCACATGCACTAATGCACCCTTATACCATCACGAATGCTGGCTTTTGAACTGTGTGCTGATAACAAGCCCGATGGTCCCTCTCCTCTTTAGCCTGAAGGATGTGGTGTGTCCATGATTTCTAAAAAGAAATTCAAACTTCGATTCATCAGGACCACAAGACAATTTTCTACTTCTCTTCAGTCTATTATAAATGAGCTCAAGCGCAGAGAATGTGGTGGTGTTTCTGCATGTCGTTTATATATTATTTTAACTTGCATTTGTGGATGCAGTGATGAACTGTGTTCACAGATGATGGTATTCGGAAGTGTTCCTAAGCCCATGCAGTGATTTTTATGACAGAATTGTGTGTGTTTTTAATGCAGTGTCGCCTGAGGGCCTGAAGATCATGGCCATCCAATGTTTTTAGACGTCCCTTACGTACAGAAATTTCTCTGGATTCTCTGAATCTTTTAATGATATTATGTACTGTAGATGATGTGACCCCCAAATTCTTTCCAGTTTTATTTTAAGGAATGTTATTCCTAAATTGTTGCACTATTTTCCCCACACAGTCTTTCACAGAGCAGTGAACCCCTCCCCATCTTTACTTCTGAGAGACTCAGCCTCTCTGGGATGCTCTTTTTATATCCAACCATGTGACTGACTTGTTGCCAATTAACCTAATTAGGGTTTTTAACATTACACAACATTTCCAGTCTTTTGTCCCAACTTTTTTGAAACCTGTTGCTGGCACTCAATTCAAAATGAGCATATATTTTTCAAAAAACAATAAAATTTCTCAGTATCAATCATTGATATGTTGTCTTTGTAGTATTTTCAATGAAATATAGGGTTTCCATTATTTGCAAATCATCGCATTCTGTTTTCATTTATGTTTTATACAGTATCCCAGCTTTTTTTTTTTTGGAATCAGGGTTGTACAAACCCGCTTGGACAAAAATCAGTTCAGCTTTACCAAGAGGCTGATTATCACTTAATATGAGAGTGATGGAAGGCATATTGGAATTCACATGGTGCAGATTTCAAGAAGATATTGGAGCTTCATATTACACCAGATGGTTATGAATCAGCCACTGCTCATTTCCTCTGTAACATTAAGGGAATATTGGATATAAAAATACCCATTACTGTAATACCAAGGCAGATATATGGGAGTCACTGACCTTTAATGCTCTTGTCCTACACACTTGGTGCTTGGCTTACTCGCCATTTTTTCTCAGCTGTACATAAAAACAGAGCAAATCCCTCATTGTTTCGCTCATCTTATTTGATGCACAGTTGCTTTTCTCTGACCTTTCATGCATTAAGTGTGAATTGCTATTTTCTTTGTGGCAGCACCTGAACCCCTCGCAGCCACTCACAATGAGATGAAACAAATGGAACGTGTTCAGTACTGAATTCAAGGTTAATTCTTTTCAAGGTTAATGCCTTTGCCCTTTGCTTTTGACTACAAAAAGCCAATCATAGCTCCCTTTTTTGTCTTTTAACAAGAATGTAAACGTTATTTGGTTAGCTTGATACCATTAGTTGTTAACAACACCTGTCTAATCATGTTCAGTACATACGGTACCAAAGTGGCAGCAGAACAAGCTAATACTAGCTAGTTGGCTAGCTAGCAAAACACAAAGAAAACCTATGAGTGGTGTAGCGCTTACAACGTGTGGGTGGAGCACAGAGGATGGCAGGACAACGCTTTAGATGCAGAAAAGGCTTTTTATTTCCCAACTTTTCAGTTTTAAATCGCCAATTCCTAGCATGTGGCGTAACACACACACACACACACACACACACACACACACACTCTGGGTTCTTGTCCCAGGATGTGCTTCCCTCTGCTCTCCCTCTACCTCCTTAAATAGGGAGCGGTTACTGGGAAAACACACAAAACACAGGTTAATTACCGTCAGGTGTAGCGATTCTGCCACTCACCTTCCCTGGCTCCGCCCTCCTGTCACAGACCGGCGCTTGACCACGCCCCCGCTGCCACATACCCCAACCGCCCGACTCAGGCCGGGCGCCCGTCCGGCCCGCAGCCGACTCCTCCCCCCCCTTGACGGGAGAGGAAGTCCGCCACGACCATCTGCGCCCCCGGCCTGTGGACCACCTTGAAGTTGAAGGGTTGGAGTGCCAGATACCAATGGGTGATCCGCGCGTTGGCATCCTTCATGCGGTGGAGCCACTGGAGGGGCACGTGGTCCGAACAGAGGGTGAAAGGGCGCCCCAGCAGGTAGTAACGGAGGGCGAGGACTGCCCACTTGATCGCCAGGCATTCCTTTTGAATCGTGTTGTAGCGCCCCTCACGCACCGACAGCTTTCGACTAATGTACAGGACGGGGCGATCCTCCCCCTCCACCTGCTGGGACAAAACGGCCCCCAGCCCTCTGTCCGACGCATCCGTCTGTAACAAAAAAGGGAGAGAGAAGTCAGGGGAGTGTAAAAGCGGCCCCCCACACAGTGCAGCCTTTACCTCAGAGAAAGCCCGCTGGCACTGCTCCGTCCACTGGACCGGATCTGGCACCCCCTTTTTAGTGAGGTCAGTCAGCGGGCTGGTGATGTCCGAATAATTAGGTATAAACCTGTGATAGTAGCCAGCCAGCCCCAGGAACTGTCTCACCCCCTTTTTGGTCTTGGGCCTTGGGCAGACCGCAATCGCTGCTGTCTTATTAATTTGGGGACGCACCTGCCTGTTGCCCAAGTGGAAGCCCAGATACCGTACTTCCACCCACCCAGTCGCACACTTCTTTGGGTTGGCAGTGAGACCCGTCCGCCTCAGCGACCTAAGGATGGCCCTCAGGTGTTGCAGGTGCCGCTGTCAGTCATTACTATAAATGATAATATCGTCCAGATAAGCGGCCGCATAGGTGGCGTGGGGCCAGAGGACCCTGTCCATCAGCCGCTGAAACGTAGTGGGCACCCCAAACGGAAGTGTGACGAATTGGTGTAAGCCGAACGGTGTGGAAAAGGCCGTTTTCTCCCGGGATAATGGAGTCAAGGGGATCTGCCAATATCCCTTTGTCAAATCCAGTGTCGAGTAAAAGCGAGCCGTGCCTAGTCAATCGAGCAGCTCATCAATACGAGGCATTGGGTACACGTCGAATTTAGACACCGCGTTGACTTTTCTATAGTCCACACAGAATCGGACCGACCCGTCGGCCTTAGGTACCAAGACCACCGGGCTGCTCCAGTCACTGTGGGACTCCTCGACGATGCCCATTTCGAGCATGGCCTAAAGTTCTTCCCGAACCACCTTTTTTTTGTGTTCGGGTAGCCTATAAGGGCGGCTACGCACTACCACCCCCGGGGGTGTCTCTGTGTGGTGTTCTATGAGGTTAGTGCGACCGGGCAGGGGCGAGAACACATCCGAAAACTCGGCCTGCAAATGGGCGACCTCCGTGAGTTGGGTCGGGGAGAGGTGGTCTCCACAGGGGACCGGAGAGGTACGTGATGCCAATGTCTCTTTTTGAACCTCCGGCCCCAGCTCCGCCTTCTCCGGAACTACAGACACCAACGCCACGGGGACCTCCTCGTTCCAGAGTTTAAGAAGATTGAGGTGGTAGATCTGTCGTGCCCCCTCCCTGTCCGTTCGCCTTACCTCATAGTCGACGTCCCCGACTCGCCGTGTGACCTCAAAGGGTCCTTGCCACTTGGCGATTAATTTGGAGCTCGACGTGGGCAACAGGATGAGTACCTTATCTCCCGGAGTGAACTCTCTAAGGCGTGTGCCCTTGTTGTACAGGCGGGCTTGCCATTCCTGGGCCTGCCACAAATTCTCCTGAGTTAAGTGGGTGAGCGTGTGGAGTTTTGCGCGCAGGTCCATAACGTACTGAATTTCGTTTTTACTCTGTGAAGGTCCCTCCTCCCAATTTTCCCGCAGTACATCTAAGATGCCACGCGGCTTATGCCCATATAATAATTCAAATGGGGAGAACCCCGTGGAGGCTTGGGGGACCTCTCGCACTGCAAATAACAAGGGTTCGAGCCATTTATCCCAGTTACGTGCATCCTCACTTACGAATTTTTTGATTATATTCTTGAGGGTGCGATTGAACCGTTCAACTATACCGTCCGTTTGTGGGTGATAAACGCTGGTGCGGATCGGCTTAATACCCAGTAGCCCATACAGTTCGCTCAGTGTTCGTGACATAAACGAGGTTCCTTGGTCAGTCAGAATCTCTTTCGGGATTCCAACCCAGGAGATGACGTGGAAGAGGGCCTCTGCAATACTGTGTGCTGATATATTGTGAAGAGGCACCGCTTCCGGGTATCGCGTTGCATAGTCCACCAAAACCAATATAAAGCGGTACCCTCGTGTTGACCAATCTAATGGCCCGACGAGATCCATCCCAATTCTTTCGAACGGGGTCTCGATTAATGGTAGGGGGCGCAAGGGCGCTTTTGGAATGGCTGCTGGATTTACTAACTGGCATTTGCAGCATGCCGTACACCACTTACGGACGTCGCCGCGAATCCCTGGCCAATAGAATCGGGCCATTATCCGGGCTAGTGTCTTATCCTGCCCTAGGTGTCCAGCCATGGGATTAAAGTGAGCCGCGTGAAATACCAATTCCCGGCGGCTCTTTGGAATTAATAACTGTGTGACTTGCTCTTTCGTCTGAGTGTCCTGCGTCACTCGGTATAATCTATCCTTCATAATGGAAAAATAGGGGAAGGACGGGGTGGCGTTCGGCTGGAGCGTTTGACCATCGATTACTCTCACTTGGTCAAACGCGTGTCGCAGAGTCTCGTCTCACGATTGTTCCAATGGGAAATCCGCGAGGGATTCCCCAACAGAAAGAGGAGGAGCCAGCGGCTCCTCGCTCTGTCGCGGAGATGACATAGACGGCTCTGTGACCACAGCTCCAGCCAAAGTGACACCGGGACCTCCCCCTGTCAAATGGCAGGACCCACTCTTTACTAGGCACGTCATTAAACCCTGAAATCCCAGCCAATCAGTCCCCAAAATTAAAGAGTGGGTAAGGCGAGGATTAACCGCCGCCTTCACTATAGATTTTCCCCTCTGAAATATATGTGGACCGACACCAAAGGGTATCTGTGAACATCCCCGTGCACACACAACACCTTCACCCCCTGTGCTCCCCCCAATACCTCGTCTTGCACCAGGCTTTGGCGGATCGAGGTCTGATTGCAACCAGAATCCACCAACGCCTGATATGTAGCCCCTTGTACACTCACCGGTATGCGATATGCTCCGGCCCGATCGAGGGCAGCTTCTGGCGTGTTGGGGATCTGCACCACCGCGCCCACCTCCATTGCTGCGCACTGTTGTTGCAGGTGGCCCGGTTCCCCGCAGCGCCAGCAAACCGGCCCGGGCCTTCCCTCTGCAGCTGTGCTCTGGGGCTCACTCACCTGAGGGGGGGGAGAGACAGACACAGAAGGGAGAAACGGGAGGGCACCATGGGTGCGGCGGGCCGGCTGGGGTGGAGCCGGCCCCCGCCTCCGTGGTGGGGGAATGGGGCGAGGACGGGACACAGAAGGGGGGGAGAAAGAGAGAGAGAAGAGAAGAGACGACGTCATTGGCCATCCTGCCACCGGAACAGACGCCAAATGATCCTCTGCCAGTCCTACGGCCTGATCCAGCGATGCCGGGCGGTGGCACTGGACCCACTCCGCAGTTCCGGCTGGTAAGCGGGTGATGAATTGCTCCAGCACCACCTGATCGATGATTCCCTCGGCGTCGCGATCGTCGGCCCTTAGCCACTGCCAGCAGGCGTCCCGGAGCTGCTGGCCGAACGCGAACGGCCGGCCGACTTCCTCCAACCGCAGCACGAGGAAGCGCTGGCGCTGTTGTTCAGGCGTGCGCCCCACACACTGGAGGACGGCCCGGTGAAGGTCCGCGTAGGCCAGCCAGCGGTCGGCAGGGAGCTGTAGTGCGGCTAGCTGCGCCTCTCCCGTCAGGAGGGGGAGGAGGCGCGCCGCGCGCTGCTCCATCGGCCACCCCGAGGCTTCGGCGACCTGCTCGAACAAGGTGAGAAACGCCTCGGGGTTGTCCTGCGGGCCCATCTTGGTCATGGTGAGGGGAGACGGGTCCGCGGCCGGGGCGCTGGTGGACCCCGCCGACGTGAGGAGATGCCGGAACGCCTCACGATCTTCCTGCTGGGCCAGCACCAGGGCTTCGAAGCGTTGCTCCTGCTCCTTTCGGCGCGTGACGAGTGCCTGGTGCTGGCTTTGCTGAGCCGTGGCGAGGGCGTGGACCAAGTCCGCGAACGGGGAGGATTCCATGGGGCTGCAAGGTTGGTGCTTCACCTTAATCCCGGGTTTCAGCACCACTGTAGCGCTTACGAAGTGTGGGTGGAGCACAGAGGACGGCAGGACAACGCTTTAGATGCAGAAAAGGCTTTTTATTTCCCAACTTTTCAGTTTTAAATCGCCAATTCCTAGCATGCGGCGTAACACACACACACACTCTGGGTTCTTGTCCCGGGATGCGCTTCCCTCTGCTCTCCCTCTGCCTCCTTAAATAGGGAGTTGTTACTGGGAAAACACACAAAACACAGGTTAATTACCCTCAGGTGTAGCGATTCTGCCACTCACCTTCCCTGGCTCCGCCCTCCTGTCACAGACCGGCGCTTGACCATGCCCCCGCTGCCACAAGTGGTTTTATGAATGGTCTGCCCTTGGATTAAAAAAAAAATGCATTTCACCATTAAGTATGTATTTATCCATTTCAGACATCTCATCTCATCTCATTATCTCTAGCCGCTTTATCCTTCTACAGGGTCGCAGGCAAGCTGGAGCCTATCCCAGCTGACTACGGGCGAAAGACGGGGTACACCCTGGACAAGTCGCCAGGTCATCACAGGGCTGACACATAGACACAGACAACCATTCACACTCACACCTACGGTCAATTTAGAGTCACCAGTTAACCTAACCTGCAGGTCTTTGGACTGTGGGGGAAACCCATGCAGACAACATGCAAACTCTGCACAGAAAGGCCCTCACCGGCCACGGGGCTCAAACCTGGACCTTCTTGCTGTGAGGTGACAACGCTAACCACTACACCACGGTGCTGCCTCATTTCAGACATTTTTTGCTTAAATGTGTAACAGTGTTTGATTTATTTTAGCATAGAATTAGCAAATGCACAGAATGCTGAATCATAAAAAATAAACAAAAGAACGAGAGAAGGTATTTTCTTCTTCTCATGATCTTCAGGAAATTTAGATAAAGCAACTTCCTGTTGGACAGGAAAGACGTAAAGATGGGTCACTGTGTTCAGGTAACAGGGTTCAGTGAATGTTGTTGAATTAAGATGTACTTGTTTCAGAACCTATTATGGACAACAATTTGTAAATTGTTTTAAATTTTAAAAGATTATTGAAATAAAAAAACTGCACATTTTTGTGTAAGTTAACACATTGGTGCAGATCCATCCATTATCTGTAGCCGCTTATCCTGTCCTACAGGGTCGCAGGCAAGCTGGAGCCTATCCCAAGAGGTGGGGTACACCCTGGACAAGTTGCCAGGTCATCGCACATAGAGACACATAACCATTCATGCCTATGGTCAATTTAGAGCCACCAATTAGCCTAACCTGCATGCGCCTTTGGACTGTGAGGGAAACTGGAGCCCCCGAAAGAAACCCACGTGGACATGGAGAGAGCATGCAAACTCCACACAGAAAGGCCCTCGCCAGCCGCTGGGCTCGAACCCAGGATCTTGCTGTGAGGCAACAGTGCTAACCACTACACCACCATGCCACCCAGATAGAATATCCTACTCTCTGATATTGTAATGGTATACAGTCAGAAATAGGGGTATAGTAGGAGTCCATTTCTGTCCCCCAAGGTACAATCTACAGTAATGTACCCCCTTAAGGCTTATAACTAGACCTGAACTCTTTTTTGACTCACTCAATATCATGCTAGCTGAATGGAATATATCTGATATATAAGCCAGTCGAGGTCCCCACCGTCTCCACCAAAAGATTTCCTGTTGACTCCATGTAACTCAGAGGGACAGATTTGGGGTGGGGGGGAGAGAAAGAAAACACAGGTGGTTAGGTATGCCCAATATCACCTGAATAAGTAGGAACAGTATACATATTGCACCGAGTACAAGCAGGGACTCCGGCAACTAACTATGACAGCATAACTAAAAGGAAAGAGCCAGAAGGTAACACAGGCATGAGGGAGCCCCGGGACATAAAGCAGCCAGCCACTACACCGTCAACAAACTCGAGTGAGCAAGCGAGTGGGGACTGACAGCATCCATACATCCCAGTTTACCAAAACAGTCTATGTCTGAGGACCCTCCAGATCTACTCCTTTACCTCATAAACACCATTAACAAAAGGCTTGACTAAACAGATGTTTTCAGCCTAGACTTAAATGCTGAGACTGTGTCTGATTCCCGAACATTACTTGGAAGGCTGTTCCATAACAGTGGGGCTTTGTAAGAAAAGGCTCTGCCCCCTGATGTAGCCTTCACTATACGAGGTACCAGCAGATAGCCTGCACCTTTTGATCTAAGTAGGCGTGGCGGGTCATAGAGGAGCAGAAGTTCACTCAGGTACTGTGGTGCGAGACCATTTAGTGCTTTAAAGGTCAATAGTAGTATTTTATAATCAATACGAAATTTGATTGGGAGCCAATGCAGTGTGGATAAGACAGGCGTGATGTGGTCATATTTTCTAGTTCTAGTAAGGACTCTTGCTGTGGCATTTTGAACTAACTGGAGCTTGTTTATGCACTTATTGGAACATCCAGACAGTAAGGCATTACAATAATCCAACCTGGAGGTAACGAAAGCATGGACTAATTTTTCTGCATCATGCAATGACATTAAATTTCTTATCTTTGCAATATTTCTGAGATGAAAGAAAGCTATCCGGGTGATGTTATCAATGTGAGTTTCGAATGAAAGACTGGGGTCAATAATCACTCCGAGGTCTTTTACTGCTGCACGTGAAGAAACAGAAAGGCCATCCAGAGTTACTGTGTAATCAGAAAACTTACTTCTAGCTGTATGTGGTCCTAGCACAAGTACTTCAGTCTTGTCAGAGTTAAGCAGAAGGAAATTTATAAGCATCCAGTGTCTAATGTCCTTAACACATTCCTCAATTTTATTAAGCTGGTGTCTCTCATCAGGTTTTGCAGAGACATACAACTGTGTGTCATCAGCATAACAGTGGAAACTAATACAATGTTTACGAATAATATCGCCCAGAGGTAACATATATAGAGAAAAAAGCAGTGGACCCAAGACAGAACCTTGTGGAACACCAAACTTTACCTTGGTACGTCTAGAAATATCACCATTTATATCAACATACTGATAACGATCAGTTAGATAAGACCTGAGCCAGGAGAGGGCCATTCCCTTAAGTCCCACAACATTTTCTAGTCTATCCAGAAGAATGGAATGATCAATGGTATCAAATGCTGCACTAAGGTCAAGCAACACAAGTAGCAAGACACAGCCCTGATCAGACGCCAGCAGTAGGTCGTTTACTACTTTAACCAGTGCTGTCTCTGTGCTATGATGAGGTCTAAATCCTGACTGATACATTTCATGGATGTTATTCCTATGTAAATATGAGCATAAATACAAGTCAGTGTAAATTTAGAAATCACTGCTTTCTTTTTTTATTTGCATTTTCCATAGCATGCCAACTTTTTCTGATTTGGTGTTATATTTATAAAACTTGTCAGAAATATGGCAAGAGAAAAACAGACACGTTTGCCAGATGTGAACACAAAAGTCTCCTGAACATGGAGAACATAAATAACTAGACTTTCAGTGTAATATTTTCTGGATAGTGAAACCTCACATTTTTGACACCTACAATACTGTCATTTGGCTCTGTCTGTACTTCGCTGCCAGTGAAGTAGTTCATATAATATAGCACGCAAACCCCAGTTGTCACATCCGTATCCACTGCTGATCCAGGAGCCACCCCTACTATCTACATCTACTCTCACTTACCTCATTACAGAGTGTTTTCTCTGTTCACTACAACTGGTTTTTACTTTTGCTTCATTCCTTCAACTACGATTTTGTTTGTACTTTGTTCTGGATGTTTGATCAATTAACCCCTGTCTGTTTCCTGTTGATGATTTTGTCTACCAATTTGGTATTTTGACTAAAACTCACACACTGGCAAGACAGTTTGCTTAGAAGCAGACCACCTTAAGCAGATGGTCTCATACCCCTTTTCCACCAAATCAGTTCCAGGGCTGGTTCGGGGCCAGTGCTGGTGCTGGTTCACAACTCGTTCAACTTGCGAGCCAGCTGAGAACCAGTTTGCTTTTCCATAGCTCGTGGTGCTAAGGGGAGCCACGTCATTACGTCGCTGTATACGTCAGTTACGTCGCTGTATACGTCAGTTACGTTGCTGCGTTTGCATAAACCTTGGCAAGAATATCGAAGCAACAACAACACGGAGAAGAAGAAGCAACAACAACAATAATGGATGACTTTGCATTTGTACAGCTGCTGCTTCTCGGCGCTTAAAAATGGCAACCTTTCGCGGTCTTGCAATTGTTGTTGGTCTTAACAACTCCGCCCCCCCCCCACTGATGTAAGCGGTTCTTTCCTCTGGCCCAGCAAAGAGCTGCTGCTAGCCTGGAACCGTTTTTTTCTGGCCCCAGAGCCAGTTCTTTGTCAGTGGAAACTGAAAACCCGGTTCCAAACTAAGCACTGGCCCCGAACCAGCCCTGGAACTGCTTTGGTGGAAAAGGGGCATCAGACAAGGTGTTTTGATCCACACATGAGTGTGATCACTGTGTTCTTACCTACATAAAGAACTGCACCAAAGAAGAAAATATCCCAGGGTTCCTGTCAAATACACTAATTGCCCAGAGGGGAACCGTCAGGGCCTTCTAGGCCTTCAGAGAAGGCCCAACCATATCAGCATTTCAAATGTTATATTTAATTTCTTTCATTCTTAAATTGCTTTCATTCTTTCATAATTTCATTATAATTATCCTCATTCTAATTTGGCCTCGTTTTCTATCAAATTTGCTTCAGAAATGAAAGGGTTACACTCCTGAAAACATGCAAATAGGGTTATCCAATGAGATTTTTTTGTTTGTTGTCTCTAGGCTGAGAAGAGTTTAGAGCTGCCTCACTCATTGGTTAGGACTTCATTGCCGGGACAGAAGGCCATGACAGTGTATGTTTATGTCAGAAGTGACACATGAATTAACCAATCAGATTTTGATTTATAGTCGGAGGGATCAAAAATGTATTACCCTACACCTTCTTGAAGGCCAATGCAAGCTTAACTGCGAGTCAGCGCCATCAGTGCAGCAGTGAAAGTCACCTTCCAGCCGGTGTAGCATTCATAAGTAGTATTAGCAAATGCTAATAAAGCTGCCAAGCCAGTGCTATCGAGAGCAAGTAGCACAGGCTAACAACCAAGAAATTAAGATTTCTCGCTCCAAACTCTTATTCCACACATACTCACTACAGTATTTTTCACTCAGATATAAGTATTAATTTCCCTGTGTAATTTATTTAGTTACCTTTAAAATCAACATCGACAAGTACACACAATGGAGCAACCTGGCAGCCTGCCACTAATCCTTTGCAAAATCCTTTGCCCTGTTGCTTTTTTGGTGTGTCTGGATAAGTTTTGGCTGAGGTGAAGTCCCAGCTCTAACAGTAACTAATAGCCACTGTAATTGCCACAAAACACCCTAGAATTAAATAAATGTCTCATTCTCAATGTTTGTTCGAATTTCTAGGCATTCAAATGGAACAATATCAGGCAAATTTAGTGCTTTCTTGTCTTCCAAACCAATGAACATCCATGTCCTTGTCTGTGTTTTTAATGTATCTTTCCTAGTATTTAAACTGAACTAGAATTTAAAATCAGCTGATTTAATCACTGCACCTTTTCTCCTACTCTTTAGTATTGTAGAATAGTATTACCAAGAATATATTTGTCACCCCAAGAGATGATATTGTACTTATATGTATTATTAAGATATAATTCAAAAGCCTTGGGCACAATTCATCATGATTTCCATAACAAACACAAACCAGAGGTCTTAATCTAGTCTCATGAATTTGCACAAACTGAGAAGAACATTTGATATTTCCCTAAAATTACACACAGGTACAGCACAGCAAGCAGCCATTTAGGTCTTGTATTTTTATAATAATAATAATAATAATAATAATAATAGGGAGTTAGTTTGCTTTGATTTGTTCACCCATTATGCAAATGAGCAAGCAGAAGTGCTTCGGAGAACTTACCTAATGAACTTCCTGGAACATTCATGGTTTTTCAGAACAGTTGGAGGTTAAATTACAGGCATTGCCTCACCATTAATATGAACAAGCCAAAATTAAACAGGTGGAACTTACCCAGGCTTATTAAACTATGGAATTGCTACATATATTTTACAGTGGTGCTAATACATCAGAAATGATCAAGCCTCTTCTATGAAACATAACATGAGGCTACAATGTCAAGAGCTTAGTATAGTTCAAGTAATGAGCTTTTGGGAGATTTTGCACACTATCATTGTTGAAGATATTGCTTTTTTCACTCTTCACTCAAAGTTCTGTCTGCTATATGTGATTTCAACCATGATGTTGCAGGTATGTATGGAAAGAAGACAGAATAACTCACCTTTGTGTTTCCTCACAATCAGGCAAGCTCACAAGAACTTGCCATGAAGTGACATTTAACGTTTTCTGTGTTCAGTGTTTCAGCAAGGAACCTACATGCTCAAAGTGAATACAATTTTTTTGGTCTGTTTAAATGCCATATTTGTTTTTATTCTATCCACATTCACTGGATATGAGCTATCACGCACTCTGATTGGCTACTCTACTACTAGGATATCAGCTCATATACAGTGAGTAGAGAAAAACAAAATGGTGGAGCGTGTTGCTGAACCAACCAAGGATGAAATAAAAACTCTACTTGAAAACAAAACCCAAAAAATACAAAAAAGCAACAAAATATGGAATTAAAGTATTTGATGATAAGAATGTATCTTTTTATTTTTCAATAATTATTATTATAGCATTTTTCACAAATTGCTACTGTCATTTCACCGGTTTGTTTACATTCTAAGCAGAAATGATTTTGTCAGACATTTTGTATGAGGATTTTATTGATTGAATTAGCAAAAAAATAAAAATGCTCTGTTTCTCAAAATCCAGTGAATTAGGCCGTAAGGTGAACCCCGTTTTCGTTTCATCTCGCTCCGACGTCTCCGAACTACGAAATATTTATTTTAAAACTAAGAATGAGTACTAGAAAGTGTGGCAAAAAAAAGTTCTCACCTTATAATCCTGTCAATTCCTCGCACCGAGCGATCGCCTGGCGAACTATTTTCCTCTAAAAATGACGTGTCGGGACATCACGTGACTGGTCTGGACCAATCGCGTTGCCGATTTTTGACCACAGATCAGCTGACAGCTTGCGTAATTACAACATTAGTAGAAAAAGTCTCCAAAACACCCTCCAAAGTGGGTGAAATGTCTTCTAAGTCCTAAATAGTGCTTTAAATACATCACTAAGACAATATTGCATATATGTGGTATATTGAAGTGTTTATATTATTATTAGAATAAAAATAATTTTTATTATCACCATTCTTATAGTACAAAATATGGTGTAATGGTCTATGACTAGGACCATTCATGTATTCATTCTCTTAGGTTATTAACTATAAAGTACTGATCAACCATAAAACAATTTGCTTGAAAAACAGACCTACAATGTTACACAGGCAGTAATGGAATAGAGTATTGACTCGTCATTGTGGGCTATACACACCATGGATTAGCCATAAAATGGCACATATAATATATAGGCAATGCGTGTGATTTCAGATCAAGATTTAAGAAATTGTGCAGGAAGGAGAAGAGTCCATAGGAATAATAATACACAATAATAATAATACAACCTATATATAATATTGCAGTTCTATTGCTCAGTTCAGAGGCACAATGGCAGGGATTCAAGTATTCACTACCTATGCAGCGGCACAGTAGAGATAGGTAAACGCACTAGGCAGCACTATGCACCTGCAGCAGCGGCAGCAAAGAAGATGCAAGACTGAGTCATCATACAACAGAACTATGTGGCAAATTGCAAACTTTAATAGAAAATGTAAACAACAAAACAGTGATATATACACATTACAAATGCAAATTTATATACACACACACACACACACAAAAAATATATATAAGTCCTGTGGCACGGTGCAAAAAGGCAGGGGTCAGCATCCAGGCAATGACCTAGGTGTCAGTGACAGAAAGAGAGAGGGGGGGAAGACACACACACACACACACACACACACACACACACACACACACACACACACACACACACAGTGCTGTGACTAATTGTCTTCACATTGAACAGTAGCAAGTAGCATTCTATGGTCATGTATGAGAAGTTAGTACATGGCTTACTTGTCCTTCTCTTGTCTAGCAGGCTCATTCAGAAATCTGGTGTACTGCTGGTAGCAGCTCTTGTGGTACTGCACCTCCAGAGCCACACAGTCTTTGTCCTTAATGTGTACCAGAATACTGTGGTCATCTTTAGTGTCAGCAGCAGTCTGCAACTTGCCTTGCCAGACAGAAAGACATGCTTATTACCACATAGGAATTTAAGTTTGCCAGTAGCATATTCACATAAAGGCACACATATGTTACATGCATACAAACATTGAAACATAACATCCATGCATGCAAACACACTTGCAGAGGGAGATAGCACTGTAGATAGTCATCAGTGATAGTGACCCTTTGTGTGTGTGTGTGTGGGGGGGGGCAGGGGGGTTGATCAGTGATTGTGACCCTTTGTGTGAGTGTGTGTGTGTGTGTGGGGGGGGGATGGGTGGGTTTGCTTACCTGCTGTTAAGGTCTCAGCTTTTGAAAGAGCGTCCCTTTGTCGTTTGCCTCCCTTTAAGACGAATTTGAGGGTTTGTTTTTTTTTTACATATAATGCACAGGGCAGGAAGGACGGGACCTGAGCTGGACATGGGCAGTGCTGACCTGGATCTAAGACTCTTAGTGCTGCCCGATGTTGAGGGGCCAGCTTCGGAGGGGGGGGCAGCTTCGGGGGGTCTTGCGGCGTCTTGAGTTTCATCTTCCCCTTCTTTCTCGCGCACCATACGCTTTCCCGCTCGTTCAATAGCAAGTTTGTCCGTAAACCTGCAGTAACATGCAGGGTGGAAGGCAGCATCCTCGGGTATCTTGTCAAACTCTAAATCTAAACAGTGTTTGTAGTTTTCGGCTAGTCTCCTGTTCTCACCGCTCAACTGCAGCCACTGTCGGATACTGTCCCGGTATGTATTCCACCGTTTGAAGGTAAATTCCTGGGTCACTCCGTGCTTCACAGAAGCTATATGCATATAGCACTGCTTACGTGCAAGAAGTTTTCTCCTTTTTGCCGTTATTTCCAAACTTTCCTCTCCTCCACTGCTGCTAGACGAGGCTGTGGCGGCTGCCATGTTGGTCTCTTGTTTACAAAATGGGGCTACGTCAGCAACCGTGGAACCTGTTCTGTAGCGAAATCTTATTCCGCGGTGCCAAAATATCATTCCGTGCCGATGACATTAGTTCGCTTTTTCAAGCCTTCGTGCGAAAAATTGACAGCATTACAAGGTGAGAACTTTTTGATGACATCATTTCATAATACGTCCATTTTTAAGAATTGGATATTATGTAGTTCGGAGACGTCGGAGTGGAATCTTGTTTCTGAAAGACTTTTCGGGGTTCACCTTACGGCCTAAACGTGGATATAATAAAACAGTTATTCCACTCAATCTTGTTGTACATGGCTTATAGCCAATTCGCCACTACACACCTCGTCGGCTATCAGCTCATATTCAACTCGATTCTGTAGAATAACTAAAATATTTGTGACAAATGGCCCACCTGAAAACAGTTTTCGCTCCGCACTATGTGGTGCAAGAGTAGCAGTGCTGCAGCCCTTAAAGGCTTCACTTTAGAAATATTATATATATATTGGCTCTGCCTAAATGCAGAACTCCCAATGAGTGTAAAATGTGTTTGTAAATGGCAGCCAGAGCTGTCACTCATTATTCATGTTCTGAGCGCAGCTGTCAGCCCAGGAAGCTGTATTTGTTATGCTACAGATGCTCGCTGCAGTGTTTATATTCACCATGTGCCTCCGTCAGAGGTTTAGTGCGGTATGTTATAAAGCTTTGCTGCGTGTCATCCTGATATGACATTCATGCACAGTGTAAACTCTGTGTGCACTGTTTTTTGAGTGGTTTGTGTTTGGTGCATTAGTTGAACTGTGGTTTAGCATGATATTTTGAGTGCAGAGGCTAATTGTGCATGTTTGGCTAATTTGTCTAGGTTTGCACTCTTTGTTGAACAGAGCAAGGTGTGTAACATTCAGAGCATAGTCTGGAAACATTACTCTGCAAAATTGTGGATTTATTTACAACCATGTTACGTTAATTATTTTTATTTTGTATTCTTTAGTTTTCACAGGGCTTGGTGTACAGGGTTTGATGTCCAGTGTTCGATGCTGTACTTGTGGTCAAGAGGAATAAAACGCATCGGTACCTGTCAGAGACTATCTGTTGTTCTTAATGCCAAGGGCTCCTACAGTGTTAGGAAATAAATCCCATGTTATTTTTCAAAAAGCAAATTAAAAATAAACACTTGATAAAAACCCATCTATCTAACAAATATCTTAATAAACAAAGATACAAATTTTGTTCTCCAGTAGGCAAGTGTTTATGAGTTATGTTGCCTTGCACTTATAATTGGGTTCCCTGTGGTGGTACACATTCATTGTTAGTACAGACATTGTACGGTTGCAAAAGCCATCAAAAAATCAGGTCAATGCATTACCATATTCTCTTAAGTATGAAGATCCTCTCCATGCACTTTGCACATGGGGAGCTCCACTATTAATGATGCACAGTAATTAAATAAGAGCTAGGAGAATTAAAAGAAGAGAGAAAACAACACATGGTCACAATGGATATATTCAGCTGTATGATAATCAGCAAAAGAAATAAGCTGGCAGCTTGAGCAGTAACTAAAATCAGTGTTTACTGTACAGATTATTGAAAGCATTAGATATTGTTCTAAGATTCACAAGAGTGTTGTTAGTTGAATGAAAGAAGCGCTGCTTTTAATGAGAAGTAGAAGCTGTGCCAGCAGAGGAGGAGGACACATATGGGCAACGCCATGCCCTTTTGTATAGTGTGTTTAAGGACTTCTCAAGGGCCTCTTCATATTGACAGGCATTATTTCTTTGGGAGGAAAGCCAGCTGGTGGTTCTCAATGAATGTTTAATATCACCATCGCTGGCTTCTTCTCATGTAATCGAATGGATAGGAATGCAGATCATATTTGTATCTTCAGATACAAAAAGAGAATAAAAGAGAATGTATTTATTTAGAGTTAGAAAAGATCTAAAGTTTTAGAGATATAATCTTGGCAAGAAAATGCATCTGTATCAAGTCCCCCCCCCCAATCACTTTCAAGAATTACTTTCAACCCAACACCACCGATATGATTTGGGATACAGTAAATGGTTAATATGTGTGATGGCAAGGCAATCTGATGTGTTTTCAGTGCTGCAGATTTGAAATAAAATTTCAAAAGAGATGGCTATATTAGAATGTCTCTCTCTCTCTCTCTCTCTCTCTCTCTCTCTCTCAGAAGGCAGATGGTGAGGTGTATCTTATAATGGTAAGTCCTGCTGTGGAGAATAGAAATGCTGTGTGTAGGAGATGAACAGATTTAATACTGCGCAATCCAAAGGGTTTAGCCATGCTTAAGTAATGCTACACATATGGCTGAACATCTGTGAAGTTTGGGTGGTTTTTTTTTTATTATTTAGTTTATTTTTATGTATATTTTAGATGTTTTTAAATTGTTTTTGTATTGTGGTCATTTTCCACAAGGAAACTAAAACTAGAACTAGAGACCAGAGGTTTAAGCTGAGATACATGAAAGGTAGGATGAACACATCACATGGTGAGTGATAATGCCAGTCTAACAGAACATGGGTTGATTATCTTCTTGATGAGGAAGGGTCCAAGGAACCTGGGTGCTAGCTTGCGACAGTCCTAAGTGGCAGGTGGCATGTGGAGAGCATAACTCGTTGACCTACTCAGTAGGTGGGTGCCTTGGAGCGATGTTTGTCGGCCTGCCTCTTGGATGTGAGTGTGGAGCAAATGAGTCTTTTCCAGGCCAAATGCCCACATCCTCCTGCAGCGGCGTATAAAGAGGTGGGCTGAGGGTACAGCGACCTCCTCCTCTTGGCTGGGGAACAGTGGTGGTTGGTAACCTAGTGAGCACTGGAATGAAGAGAGACCTGTGGCAGAGAAAGGGAGTGTGTTATGTGCATATTCAATCCAGGGTAGGTACTTGCTCCAAGAACTGGCATCCCTGGATGCCATGCACCTGAGTGCAACCTCCAAAGCCTGGTTTGCCCGTTCTGCCTGGCTGTTGGTCTGTGGGTGGAAGCCTGAGGAGAGACTACAGGTGGCTCCGATGAGTTTGCAGAAGGCTCTCCAGAACTGTGCAGTGAACTGAGGACCCCGGTCAGAAACATTGTCAGTAGGCAGACCATGTAGGCAGAAAACGTGGTGGACAAGTAGTTCTGCAGTCTCTTTGGCTGAGGTGAGCTTGGGCAGAGAAATGAAATGGACAGTCTTAGAAAAACAGTCAATAAGAGTGAGGATGCATGTGTTGCCACCTGAGTTAGGGAGTCCTGTGATGAAGTCCAGGGCGATGTGAGACCAAGGTCGATGCGGAGTTGCAAGGGGTCTTAGTAAGCCGGCAGGGGGTCGATTGGGTGTCTTGTTCTGGGAGCATGTATCACAGGCTGCCACGAACTCCTGGATGTCCTCCTTGATGGATGGCCACCAAAAATGCTACTGGATGAGAGCCAGGGTTCAGGTGGCTCCTGGATGACAGGCCAGCTTGGAGCCATGACCCCACTGCAGCACCCAAGTTTGCACAGGACAGAGAACAAACAGATGGTTATGAGGAATGTTGGAGTTACCATCACCGGGGTCCTGCTCCAGGGCCTTCTACACGAGCGTCTCAACCTCTAGAATAGCGGCTCCTACCAGGCAGTGTGGAGGAAGGATGGTCTCAGGTGGCTTGGACTCCTCTTGGTGGGAAGAGAACATCCTGAACAGGGTGTCGGGTTTGCCGTTCTTGGAGCCTGGGCGGTAGGAGAGTGTGAAGTTGAACCGGGAGAAAGAGAGAGACCAACGGGCTTGACAGGAATTGAGACATTTGGCGGACTTGAGGTACTCCAGGTTTTTATGGTCGGTCCAGACTAGGAAAGGGAGATCAGACCCCTTGAGCCAGTGCCTCCACTCCTCCAAGGCTAGTTTCCCAGCCAGTAGTTCTCAGTCGCCGATGTCGTAGTTCCGTTCGGCTGGGGATAGCTGGTAGGAGAAGGAGCATGGGTGGGCCTTGTTGTCATTGGCCCTCTGGGATAGGATGGCCCTGACCCCTGACTCGGAGGCATCGACCTCGACAATAAACTGCTTGGTTGAATCGGGTATGGTGAGAATGGGTGCTGTGGTAAACCTGTGCTTGAGACTGGAAAAGGCTTTATCTGCTTCCTCCCCCCACTTGAACTTGGTCTTGCTCGAGGTCAGGGCTGAGAGAGGTCTGGCCACCGTGCTGAAGTCATGGATGAAGTGCCTGTGGAAGTTGGCGAACCCCAGGAAGCGCTGGAGCTCTCGTCTTGAAGATGGGGTGGGCCAGTCAGCGACTGCCTCCAGTTTGAGGGGGTCCATCTGGATCTTTGCTGGAGAGATGATGAACCCCAGGAATGAGACAGAGCCTTAGTGGAACTCGCTCTTTTCCGCCTTGACGAAAAACTTGTTCTCAAGCAGGCGCTGAAGGATCTGCTGGATGTGACCCTGATGTTCCTCCAGGGAGCAGGAGAAGATCAGGATGTCATCCAGGTACACAAAAATGAAGATGTTTAGGAAGTCCCTTAAGACATCGTTAACGAGTGCCCGGAAGACTGTGGGCACATTGGTCAGGCTGAAAGGGACCACAAGGTACTCGTCGTGACCAGTGGTGGTGTTAAAGGCCGTCTTCCACTCGTCCCCCTCCCTGATCCTGATGAGATGGTATGCATTGCGTAGATCTAGCTTGGTGAATACCTTGGCTCCCTGGAGTAGTTCAAAGGCCGTGGTCATGACTGGTAGTGGGTAGTGGTTCTTGACCGTGATGGTGTTGAGACCCCAATAGTCAATGCAGGGGTGGAGTGACTTGTCCTTTTCCATGAAGAAGAATCCTGCCCCTGCTGGGGAGGAGGAAGAGCGGATGATCCTAGCTGCCAAAGATTCAGAGATGTACTTCTCCATGGCTTGCCTTTCGACGGGAGAGAGAGTAGAGTCATCCTTTGGGTGGCGCTGTCCCAAGTAGGAGGTCGATTCCACAGTCATAGGGTCTGTGAAGAGGGAGGGACACTGCTCAGGTCTTACTGAAAATGAGTTTGAGATCCAGATATTCCAAAGGCACATGAGAGAGGTCGGGGAACTCGCTGGCTGAAGGCTGCGGTGGTTTGGTGGGAGGCAGAGCGGAGTTCAGACAGGATGCTAGGCAGGACTGGGTTCAGCCTAGAATGGTGTTGTCAGCCCAGTTAAGGTGGGGGTTGTGCTGCATTAACCATGGTAATCCTAGGACAATGGATACGTGGGGGTTGTTCATGACATGGAGCTGGATGGTTTCTGAGTGGTTACCGGAAATCCTTAGGGTGAGCAGGGCGGTATCGTGGGTGATGCTGGTTCGCCATTGACTGTCAGGATCATGAGAGGGACATTGAAAGCAAGTAGCAGGATTCCCAGAAGCTTGGCAGTGGCGGAGCAGATCAGATTCCTGTCCGCCCCTGAATCAATGAGGGCCTAGAGGTGGTGATGCTGGTTGTCAAAGATAATGATGACAGGAAGTAATGGACGATTAGTGGGGGACTGGTTCTGAGCATTGCCCACCAGGGCCCCTTGATTCACCAGTAGGCTTGTCCTTTTAGCAGGCAGGCTCGGCAGATGCGTCCCAGCTGACCGCAGTAGAAGCAGGCCCCCGTGCTCTGCCGGTGATATCATTCCTCCACTGACACCCAAACCCAGTCTATGTGCATGGGTTCAACAGATGCGGCGGGAGGTGGAGAGGAGGTGAAGCTGGGGCGGTTCTTCTCTCTCCTCCATTGCTGGATCTGAGCATCGATGTGGTTGGTGAGGTCCATGAGGCTGGAGAGGTCTGACAGCAGTTCCCGTGATACCAATTCGTTCTTGATGGCATCGGACAAGCCGTGCAGGAACGCGTCAATCTGGGCGTTCTCGTTCCAACTGCACAAAGCCACCAATGTCTGGAACTTGATGGCGTAATCCGAGGTAGACCAGGACCCCTGCCACAGCTCCATGAGCTCTCTGAACACCTCCCAGCCAGACAGAGAACAGTCGAAAGTTCACCTCATCTCCTCAGAGAAATCCTTGAAACTGGAACAAAAGGGTGCATTGGCATCCCAGACCGCTGTTCCCCACTCTCTGGCCTTGCCAGTGAGGAGCGTTATTGTATATGCTACCCGGGAGCATTCTGTGGGGAAGGCCAGAGGTTGCAGCTCTAGGATCAACAAACATTGAGACAGAAGTGATCTGCAAGTACCTGGTTTTCCCTTGTAGGGCTGAGGCGCTGGAAGTCTCGGTTCGTGGAGAAAGGCGGTGGCAGGAGCTGAAGTAGGAGATGGCTGAGCAGGGGTGGGCATTGCTTGACAGCACTGTATCTGCATGGTGAGAAGGTTGAGTGCATTGGACAGGGTGGCGAGGTTCTGGGTAATTTGTTGTAGGTCTTGTTGGTGGGTCCCAAGGAGAGTCCCTTGCTGCTGGATGGCCATTCTCAGATGGGCGAGTTCCGCTGGATCCATGTTGGCCAGAACGTACTGTTATGGGGGATGAGATGTGGTGAGTAGGATCCAGAAGCAGAACACAGACTGTAATCCAATAAATAAGATGATTTAATACAGGGAAGAAAGGGCATGGCAAAAGGTAAACAAATGGCAAAAATAGTCCAGGCAAAATGAGAACAAACAACTTGACAAAAACATGAGACAGGCAAAGACAAAAATGCTAGCACAAAAAACCCTGAACAAGAAAAGACCCTTAGTGCAAAAAATCATGAACCAGAAATAACCCTTAGTGCAAAAAACCATGAACCAGAAAAACGCTCGTGCAAAAAACCATGAACAAGAGAAAATTGCTAGAGAGATAAACCATGAGAAGTAAGAGAGGCACAGAAATAGCTAGAGTAGCAAAATGAGACGTTCTGGCAAAGTATGAGTCTGAGAACAGCGTATTTATAAGCAGTGGTGAAAACCAGGAAGTGAATGCAGGTGAGAAGGAATTCCTGTCCCAGATCTGGATCAGCGCTGGTGTGAGAGATACATAATCTCCAGAGTGGATATCCAGGGTGGAGCATAACAAAGAGAGGAGCTGTACAGTCCAATGGCATGACGGACAAAGGAGTTTTTAATTCTGTTAGTCCTGCACTTGGGAAGGAGCATTCTGTCACTGAACAAGCTCTTCTGGTTGCTGATGACGGTGTGCAGAGGGTGACTGGCATTGTCCATGATGTTCAGTAGTTTGTCCATTGTCTTCTTCTCTGCCACCGTCACCAGAGATTCCAGCTTCATGCCGACCACAGAGCCAGCCTGCCTGATCAGTTTGTCCAGCCTGGGTGTGTCCTTCTTAGATGTGCTGCCCCCCAGCACACCATGGTGTAAAACAGGACACTGGTGACCACAGACTGATAGAACATCCCAGTTAGTTTTGCCAGAGTCCCTGCTTGTACTCAGCGCAAAATGTATACTGTTCCTACTTATTCAGGTGACATTATAGGCATACCTAATGACCTGTGTCCATCCCTCACCCCCCCCCCCCCCCCCCCCGAGTTACATGTCAAGTTACATGCTGACCTCTGCTGCTCCTCGGACCTGCCTGATCCATCCTGATGCCCTATGTCCGCCTCACATCGCTCCTGTGGAGGATGGCCCCATATGGACAATTGAAAGTCACACTTGGAAGATGCTCTGGACACTTACAGTAATGCTTGAATGGCTGAGGACTACAGTTGACTTGGTAACTTTAGGATTGCAGTTGTCATGAACAGTTTTGCACTCAAGTTTCCATTAATGAAGAGTTATAACATCAACGAAACTGACTTCATGTTAAAACTATTAGTGTTATAGTCATGTTGTCTGTTGTTGCCCAAATGAGGATGGGTTCCCTTTTGAGTTTGGTTCCTCTCGAGGTTTCTTCCTCATGTCATCTGAGGAAGTTTTTCCTTGCCACCGTTGCCACAGGCTTGCTCATTAGGGATAAATTAGAGATAAAATTAGGTCATGTCTTAAGTCATTCAAATTCTGTAAAGCTGCTTTGGGACAATTTCTATTGTTAAAAGTGCTATATAATCAAACTTGACTTGACTTGATTTTCCACCTTTTTAAAACACTTTCTCTGCCCAGAAATTTGCCCTTTGAATGAGTGGAGTGGGGTCGCACGGTGGTGTTAACGCTGTCGCCTCACAGCAAAAAGGTCCAGGTTTGAGCCCCGTGGCCGATTAGGGCCTTTCTGTGCGGAGTTTGCATGTTCTCCCCGTGTCCACGTGGGTTTCCTCCGGGTGCTCCGGTTTCCCCCACAGTCCAAAGACATGCAGGTTAGGTTAACTGGTGACTCTAAATTGACCGTAGGTGTGAATGTGAGTGTGAATGGTTGTCTGTGTCTATGTGTCAGCCCTGTGATGACCTGGCGACTTGTCCAGGGTGTACCCCGCCTTTCGCCCGTAGTCAGCTGGGATAGGCTCCAGCTTGCCTGCAACCCTGTAGAACAGGATAAAGCGGTTAGAGATAGTGAGATGAGATGAGATGAGATGAGATGAGATGAGTGTGAAAGCTGCTTTTGAGCCAGAGAACCTATTCCTCTTGAAAATGGTGGTCCACATCAGGTGTGGAAGCTAAACATCTTGGAGAGGCTTTCTGTATTGACTTTATCTTGGACTTATTGACATTTTTATTTGTACTTTAAAGATTTGTCTCAGATTGAGGCATTGGTCTCACTCATTATGGTCTTGGGCTCGACTGAGAGTTTGTAAAAATAATGTGTGATGTCTTTTGACATGTACAATATCTGACAAGGTATAATTGCTTCAGGTGGCATGGTGGTGTAGTGGTTAGCGCTGTTGCCTCACAGCAAGAAGGTCCAGGTTCGAGCCCCATGGCTGGCGAGGGCCTTTCTGTGTGGAGTTTGCATGTTCTCCCTGTGTCCACGTAGGTTTCCTCCAGGTGCTCCGGTTTCCCCCACAGTCCAAAGACATGCAGGTTAGGTTAACTGGTGACTCTAAATTGACCGTAGGTGTGAATGTGAGTGTGAATGGTTGTCTGTGTCTATGTGTCAGCCCTGTGATGACCTGGCGACTTGTCCAGGGTGTACCTCGCCTTTCGCCCGTAGTCAGCTGGGATAGGCTCCAGCTTGCCTGTGACCCTGTAGAACAGGATAAAGCGGCTAGAGATAATGAGATGAGATAATTGCTTCATCTGGAAAGCAAAGTCTAATCTTTGGCACAATGCACAAATAAAGCCAACTAGTTGAAGTAAAGCCTTGGCCTCTAAAAAGATTTGATGGATTTGATGGTCAGTCTTGATCTTGACTTGGTCTCACATTCATTTGAATCCAATCTTGACTTGGCCTCAAACCTCTTAAGACTCTGTCTTGACCTCAGCTAACACTGGTGTTGGACTTGAACCTGACAATGAGTGTCTTGACTATAGCCCATTATAGACTATAGTCACATTACTTCCTGTTTTATATGCCGGTATATATATATATATATATATATATATATATATATATATATATATATAAAAAATTTCTTCTTTTGACTGTTCCTGTCATTAGGGGTTGCCACAGTGGCTCTGTTCCACATATTTGATTTGGCTTAGGTTTCACGTGAGATGCCCTTCCTGACAACCCTCCCCAGTCTATCCAGGCTTGGGACCAGCACAAAATATGCACTGGCTTGTGCAACCCTAGTGGCTGGGTATTTTAGCTAATCTGCAAGTCTTTGAACTGTGGAGGAAACCCATGCAGACAACATACAAACACAACACAGAAAGGCCCCCATTGGCTGTGAGGTTTGAACCTGGAACCTTCTTGCTGTGCGGTGATAGTGCTAAACACTACACAACCGTGCCACCCCTGTTTTGTTATATATCTGTCCACATTCACTACATATGAGCAATCGCGTGCTCTGATTGGCTACTCTACTCCTAGGCTATCATCTCATATACCGTGAGCAAAAAAACCCCCAAAATGGCGAAGCGCATCAGGTCAGATATACAGTATCACTGTCATCAAGTATTTAAAAGAAACAGAAATAACTAAAATAATATAGTGGGTCCCCCCCCCCAATATCTCCTGTTCCACACTCCAGCCCAACCGGTGGTGGTAATGCACCTTTAAGTTGACTTCCGAACTGCCAAAAAACTGAAGTATAAGAATAAAATGGCAGAGCGTGCGACTGAACCAACTGAGGACAAAATAAATACTCTACTCGAAAACAAAACCCCCAAAAATAGAAAAAAAGCAACAAAATATGGAAAAGTATTTGATGGTAAGAACATATATCTTTTTTTATTTTTTAAGAATGATTTATTATCACACCTGGGATGGAGTCCACCAGGGGGCAAGGTATTGTTTTCGGTCAGGTTTCTTTGTTTGTTTGTTTCTTTGTATTTTGTAAACGATATTACAGGAAAATGGCTGGATCAATCTTCATGAAACTTTCAGGATAGATGGGCATTGATCTCAAATAGAACCACCAACATTTTCAAGGTCATCTGGTCAAGGTCACCAAAAAGGTCAAAATAATTTTTGTTGTGTCTACTGCCTCATATACATAGAGGCACTAGCCACTATGTCATCGTGCTGTAAGAATGTAAGAGTGTAACAATCACACACTGCGCATGTGCATACATGTGTTTTGATTAAAATGGCCGTCGAGTGCAGGCCCGCCAACAGGGGGGGACAAATGGGTATGTTGTCCCGGGCCCAGGAATGGGGAGGGCCCAGAACTGGGCTCTCATGAAGTTGCGATTATTTTATTTCATTTCAAAATGTGTTGATTTGGGGGAGAAATGTGCTATATCTGCATTCAATAAATGATTTCTAGATCTTTTGCCTTTATTGTCTTTGAAAAAGGCGTCAAGAACCCCCTACCACCCCTAATGCAAAAATGGTTTGGTCTGACTCTTTGATTAAGGGAAGAAAAATGACATCGTTCGATCATAGCGCTTTGACAATCAGCGTGCGTGCCATTTGCCAACATGCACAAGTCAGGAGCATAGGGTGACCATTCGTCCGGATTTCGTCCGGACAGTACGGTTTTAGAGCCATCTGTCCGGACGTCTGTCACGCGTCCTCACTTTTTACATTTTGTCCTCATTTCGGACCCTCAGCCGTCACAAATCCCCACCCATTATTTACACTTGCTATTCTGCGATGACATACAGGCAAATATAGCCTACAGGGATTTCTCGTATACAAACATTCGCGCTACGCACGCAGCTGATGGAGCCTCTGCAGCCTCTGATTGTCTGGAAGCTGCTGTCACTCAAAAGCTGCGCTCACACGATTGACTGATTTTTGCTCCTCCGAGCTGCGCGCGCAGTGCGAATGTTTGTACGGAAAAACCTATGAATGTTGGCACGCATGCTGTTGAACAATACTCATGCCAAAACGAAAGACATCCTTTAAAAATGCTTGGTGCTTAGAGCATCGTTTTGTCGGCAAGAGCCAAAAAGGAGAACACTTCGCCTTCTGCAAGCTCTGTCGCATTGACATTGATGTGGGGAGCAGAGGTAAAGGTGCGATAGACAGACACACGGACACAGACCGCCACAGAGAGAATGCCAGCAGTGCTGGACAGTCATCTTTAGCATCATTTTTTGCCCCAGCTCTACCAACCCCAATCGATGACAAAACCACTGCTGCTGAGCTGACTAAATTGTTCCACACCATTAAACACCATCACTCATACAGGAGTTTAGACTGCTCTGCAAAAGTTGACAGGTAAGGTTGTAGGCCAAATGTAAATGACATGGTTGACTGTCATTTTTCATGTTTTTCTTTTTGGGTTGTTAGGGGGGGCCCATTCAGAGCATTTTGTCCCGGGCCCAGCCAAAGCTGTAAGTGGCCCTGTGTGTGTGTGTGTGTGTGTGTATATATATATATATATATATATATATATATATATATATATATATATATATATATGTTTATTTATTGATTTATATTTCAAGTGTTCTGCGAATTTAATCCCAAACTGTTTTTAACACGCCCCATCCTTGTCCACTTCCCCTTACAACTTCAAATACGTACCCTAACTTCATGGAACATGTCTGGAAA
Organism: Neoarius graeffei; assembly: GCF_027579695.1. Lineage (NCBI taxonomy): Eukaryota > Metazoa > Chordata > Actinopteri > Siluriformes > Ariidae > Neoarius > Neoarius graeffei. Next base: position 18,043,259 of record NC_083574.1, read on the forward strand.
CAGATTTCTGAATTAAATTAACATTTGATCTAAACGCAGTTGTATTGTATATATTTGTGTATAGTTGTGTGTGAGTGTGTGTATGTGTGTATATATATATATGTATATATATATATACACACATATACACACACAGGCTGTATATATATGCGCACACACACACATTATATATATATCCCTCCACGAGTGCTTTCCTGTTTGTGCATGTAGGCACAGTATTTATATATTCATATGACCCACACCTTTGCGAAAAATGGACATTTTGTGCTGGGTTGCCAATCTATGGGTTAAATATGTGGCATGTCTTTTTTGTATTAAAAAGGTTACTGAAAATTCTTAATCTGCTTACATATTATGTAAAATGTTGACAGGGAGACTCACAAATTGAGAGAGAAATGAACTGTAAAGTGTAAAATTAGTATTAATAAAGGCAAGCCTTAACCCAAATATGTGTAGAAGTGCTACATGCTCTAAAAGAGAAATAATTCAATACAACAAATATGCATGGGTTAAACATCATTTTTTCAGCAGCCTTTCATACAACAGTAGTGTTACAGCAGCCTGTGATACACAATATTTAAGCATGACCTACCTGTCTGTCAGAGGTTTCGTCATATATAATCAGAGTTTGCAAATCTGCTGCTGAAAAATGTATAGAATTGCGAAAGGCCAGGTACATTTTTAAAGTTCCATGTACTCCATATTCACAGAATCCATTTACAGTGGTGCTTGAAAGTTTGTGAACCCTTTAGAATGTTCTATATTTCTGCATAAATATGACCAACAACATCATCAGATTTTCACATTTCTTAAAATTAGATAAAGAGAACCCAGTTAAACAAATGAGACAAAAATATTATACTTGGTCATTTATTTATTGAGGAAAACGATCAATATTACATATCTGTGAGTGGCAAAAGTATGTGAACCTTTGCTTTTAGTTTCTGGTGTGACCCCCTTGTGCAGCAATAACTGCAACTAAACGTTTACAGTAACTGTTGATCAGTCCTGCACACCAGCTTAGAGGAATTTTAGCCCATTCCTCCAAACGGAACAGCTTCAACTCTGGGATGTTGGTGGGTTTCCTCACATGAACTGCTCGCTTCAGGTCCTTCCACAACATTACGATTGGATTAAGGTCAGGACTTTGAATTGGCCATTCCAAAACATTAACTTTATTCTTCTTTAACCATTCTTTGGTAGAACAACTTGTGTGCTTAGGGTCGTTGTCTTGCTGCATGACCCACATTCCCTTACAGAAAAAACACATGAATTTCCCATGTATTTCACATGTGATCATGTTACCACATGTGGTAACATGTGTTACCATGTAGGGCACATGCGGAAAACATGTTACCACATGTGTAAAACATTCCCACATGTGATTCACATAAAACTGGGCCAAAACCACATGTTTCCCATGTGCAAAACACATCTTCCACATATTTCACATGTGAGAAATCACATGTGAAGTTCATGTGGTTTTTCTGTAAGGGTTCTTTTGAGATTCAGTTAATGGACAGATGTCTTGACATTTTCCTTTAAAATTTGCTGATATGGTATAATTCAGAATTCATTGTTCCATCAATGATGGCAAGCTGTCCTGACCCAGATGCAGCAAAACAGGCCCAAACCATGATACTACCACCACCATGTTTTACAGATAGGATAAGGTTCTTATGCTGGAATGCAGTGTTTTCCTTTCTCCAAACATAACATGTCTCATGTAAACCAAAAAGTTCTATTTTGGTCTCATCTGTCCAAAACACATTTTTGTAATAGCCTTCTGGCTTGTCCACATGATCTTTAGCAAACTCCACATGAGTAGCAGTGTTCTTTTTGGAGAGCTGTGGCTTTTTCCTTGCAACCCTGCCATGCACACCATTGTTATTCAGTCCTGATGGTGGACTCATGAATATTAACATTAGCCAATGTGAGAGAGGCCTTCAATTGTTTAGAAGTTACCCTGGGTTCCTTTCTGACCTCACGCCTTGCTCTTGGAGAGATCTTTGTTGATTGACCACTCTTGGGGAGGGTAACAATGGTCTTGAATTTCCTCCATTTGTACACAATCTGTCTGACTGTGGATTGGTGGAGTCCAAACTCTTTAGAGATGGTTTTGTAACCTTTTCCAGTCTGATGCGCATCAACAACACTTTTTCTGAGGTCCTCAGAAATCTCCTTTGTTTGTGTCATGATACACTTCCACAAACATGTGTTGTGAAGACCAGACTTTGATAGATCCCTGTTCTTTAAATAAAACAGGGTGCCCACTCACACCTGAGTGTCATCCCATTGATTGAAAACACCTGACTCTAATTTCACCTTCAAATTAACTGCTAATCCTAGAGGTTCACATACTTTTGCCGCTCGCAGATATGTAATATTGGATAATTTTCCTCAATAAATAAATGACCAATTATAATATATTTGTCTCATTTGTTTAACTGCATTCTCTTTATCTACTTTTAGGACTTGTGTGAAAATCTGATGATGTTTTAGGTCATATTTATGCAGAAATATAGAAAATTCTAAAGGGTTCACAAACTTTGATGCACCACTGTAAAATCGCATACAATGGAATGACATTTTCAAACAGCATAGTTTCTGAAGTTATACTATGTTGCCAAAGATTTGTAGACACCTGAACTTCATATCCATACTGTATGTGCTTGTTGAACATCCCTGTGGCAGCGGGGGCGTGGTCAAGCACCGGTCTGTGACAGGAGGGCGGAGTCAGGGAAGGTAAGTGGCAGAATCACTACACCTGACATGAATTAACCTGTTTGTGTGTGTCTTCCCAGTGACCGCGCCCTATTTAAGGAGAGAGAGCGAGAGCGAGAGCAGAGGGAGCTCTCTCCCCAACCAGACGACCTGAGTGTGTGCATGCATGTGTGGCTGAGAGAGTGAAATTTGTACTGAAAAGTGAAAACAAAAGAGTTTTGTGAACTCAGTTCTGGCCTGCCGTCCTTCTGTGCTCCACCCACCCATATGAACTGCTACAGTGGTGCCGAAACCCAGGAAAGTGGAGCACCAGCCGAGCAGCCCCATGGAGTCCTCCCCGTTTGCCGACCTGGTCCACGCCCTCGCCACGGCCCAGCAAAGCCAGCACCAGGCGCTCGTCACCCTCCGGAAGGAGTAAGAGCGACACTTTGAGGCCCTGGTGCTGGCCCAACAAGAAGATCGGAAGGCGTTCCGACACCTCCTCGCGTCAGCGGGGTCCACCAGCGCTCCTACCGCAGGCCCGTCTCCCCTCACCATCACCAAGATGGGCCCGCAGGACGACCCTGAGGCGTTCATCACGCTCTTCGAGCAAGTCGCCGAAGCCTTGGGGTGGCCGATGGAGCAGCGTGCGGCGCGCCTCCTCCCCCTGCTAACAGGAGAGGCACAGCTGGCCGCGCTACAGCTCCCCGCCGACCGCCGGCTGGCCTACACGGACCTCCACTGGGCCATCCTCCAGCGCGTGGGGCACACCCCAGAGCAGCAGCGCCAGCGCTTCCGCGCGTTGTGCTTGGAGGAAGTCGGCCGGCCATTCGCGTTTGGCCAGCAGCTCCGGGACGCCTGCTGGCGGTGGTTGAGGGCCGACAACCATGATGGCGAGGGAATCATCGACCAGGTGGTGCTGGAACAGTTCATCGCTCGCTTGCCAGCAGGAACTGTGGAGTGGGTCCAGTGCCACCGCCCGGCATCGCTGGATCAGGCAGTTGAGCTGGCGGAGGACCATTTGGCGGCTGTCCCGGTGGCAGGACAGCAGATGGCATCTTCTCTTCTCTCTTCTCTCTCTTTCTCTCCCCATCCTCCTGTGTCCCGTCCTCGCCCCATTCCCCCACCGCGGAGGCAGGGGCCGGCGCCACCCCAGCCGGCCCGCCGCACCTGCGGTGCCCTCCCGTTTCTCCCTTCTGTGTCTGTCTCTCCCCCACCTCAGGTGAGTGAGCCCCAGATCACCGGTACAGAGGGAAAGCCCGGGGCGGTTTGCTGGCGCTGCGGGGAGCCGGGCCACCTTCAACAGCAGTGCACGGCGATGGAAGTGGGCGCGGTGGTTCGGATCCCCGATGCGCCAGAGGCCGCCCTCGATTGGGCTGGAGCGTATCGCATACCGGTGAGTATCCAAGGGGATACATATCAGGCGTTGGTGGATTCTGGTTGAAACCAGACCTCAATTCACCAAAGCCTGGTGCAAAATGAGGCATTGGGGGGAGCACAGGGGGTGAAGGTGTTGTTTGTGCACGGGGATGTTCACAGCTACCCTTTGGTGTCAGTCCACATTTTTTTCAGAGGGGAAAAATTTATAGTGAAGGCGGCGGTTAATCCTCGCCTTACCCACTCTTTAATTTTGGGGACTGATTGGCCGGGATGTTGGGGTTTAATGACACGCTTAGTAAAGAGTGGGTCCTGCCATTTGACAGCGGGAGGTCCCGGTGTTGCTTTGGCGGGAGCAGCTGTCACAGAGCCGTCTACGTCATCTACGCGTCAGAGTGAGGAGCCGCCGGCTCCTCCTCTCTCTATTGGGGAATCCCTCACGGATTTCCCATTAGAACAATCGCGAGACGAGACTCTGAGACATGCGTTTGACCAAGTGAGAGTAATCGATGGTCAAACACTCCAGCCGAACGCCACCCCGTCCTTCCCCTACTTCACAATTATGAAGGATAGGTTATACCGAGTGACGCAGGACACTCAAACTAAAGAGCGAGTCACCCAGCTTTTGATTCCAAAGAGCCGCCGGGAATTGGTATTCCAGGCGGCTCACTTTAATCCCATGGCTGGACACTTAGGGCAGGATAAGACACTAGCCCGAATAATGGCCCGATTCTATTGGCCGGGGATTCGCGGCGATGTTCGTAGGTGGTGTACGGCATGCCGCGAATGCCAGGTAGTAAATCCAGCAGCCATTCCAAAAGCGTCTTTGCGCCCTCTTCCATTGATCGAGACCCCGTTTGAGAGAATTGGGATGGATCTCGTCGGGCCATTAGATCGGTCAGCATGAGGGTACCGCTTTATATTAGTTCTGGTGGACTATGCAACACGATACCCGGAAGCGGTGCCTCTGCACAATATCTCAGCACGCAGTATTGCAGAGGCGCTCTTCCGCGTTATCTCCCGAGTCGGAATCCCGAAAGAGATTCTGACTGATCAAGGCACTACATTTATGTCACGGACACTGCGCGAACTGTATGGGTTATTGGGGATTAAGCCGATCCGCACCAGTGTGTATCACCCACAAACGGACGGTTTAGTGGAACGGTTCAATCGCACCCTCAAAAATATCATTAAAAAATTCGTAAGTGAGGACGCACGTAATTGGGATAAGTGGCTTGAACCCTTGTTGTTCTCAGTGCGAGAGGTTCCCCAAGCCTCCACGGGGTTCTCCCCGTTCGAATTGGCGTAAGCCGTGCGGCATCCTAGACGTGCTGCGGGAAAATTGGGAGGAGGGACCTTCACAAAGCAAGAATGAAATTCAATACCTTATGGACCTACGCGCAAAACTCCACACGCTCACCCACCTAACTCAGGAGAATTTGCGGCAGGCCCAGGAATGGCAAGCCCGCCTGTACAACAAGGGTATGCGCCTTAGGGAGTTCACCCAGGGAGATAAAGTACTCGTCCTGTTGCCCACTTCGAGCTCCAAATTGATCGCCAAGTGGCAAGGTCCCTTTGAGGTCACACAGCGAGTCGGGGACGTCGACTACGAGGTGAGGTGAACGGACAGGGGTGGGGCGCTACAAATTTACCACCTCAATCTGCTTAAACTCTGGAATGAGGAGGTCCCCGTGGCATTGGTGTCGGTGGTTCTGGAGAAGGCGGAGCTGGGGACGGAGGTTCAAAAAGGGGCATTGGCATCCCATACCTCTCCGGTCCCCTGTGGAGACCACCTCTCCCTGACCCAACTCACGGAGATCGCCCAGTTGCAGACCGAGTTTTTGGATGTGTTCTCGCCCCTGCCCGGTCGCACTAACCTCATAGAGCACCACATAGAGACGCCCCTGGGGGTGGTAGTGCGTAGCTGCCCTTACAGGCTACCCGAACACAAAAAAAGGTGGTTCGGGAAGAACTTGAGACCATGCTCGAAATGGGCATTGTCGAGGAGTCTCACAGTGACTGGAGCAGCCCGGTGGTCTTGGTACCCAAGGTCGACGGGTCGGTCCGGTTCTGTGTGGACTATAGAAAAGTCAACGCGGTGTCTAAATTTGACGTGTACCCAATGCCTCATATTGATGAGTTGCTCGATCGACTCGGCATGGCTCGCTTTTATTCGACACTGGATTTGACGAAGGGATCTTGGCAGATCCCCTTGACTCCACTATCGCAAGAAAAAACAGCCTTTTCCACACCGTTTGGTTTACACCAATTCGTCACACTTCCGTTTGGGCTGTTTGGGGCGCCTGCTACATTTCAGCAGCTGATGGACAGGGTCCTCCGCCCCCACGCCACCTATGCGGCCGCCTATCTCGACGACATCATCATATATAGTAATGACTGGGCGAGGCACCTTGAACACCTAAGGGCCGTCCTTAAGTCGCTGAGGTGAGCGGGTCTCACAGCCAACCCAAAGAAGTGTGTGATTGGGCGGGTGGAAGTATGGTATCTGGGCTTCCACTTGGGCAACGGGCACGTGCGTCCCCAAATTAATAAGACCGCAGCAATTGCAGCCTGCCCGAGGCCCAAGACCAAAAAGGGGGTGAGACAGTTCTTGGGGCTGGCTGGCTATTATCGTAGGTTTATACCTAATTTTTCGGACGTCACCAGCCCGCTGACTGATCTCACTAAAAAGGGGGCACCAGATCCGGTCCAGTGGATGGAGCAATGCCAGCGGGCTTTTTCTGAGTTAAAGGCTGCACTGTGTGGGGGGCCACTTTTACACTCCCCTGACTTTTCTCTCCCCTTTGTGTTGCAGACTGATGCGTCGGACAGAGGGCTGGGGGCGGTTTTGTCCCAGGAGGTGGAGGGGGAGGACCACCCCGTCCTGTACATCAGCAGGAAGCTGTCGGTGCGTGAGGGGCACTACAGCACAATAGAAAAAGAGTGTCTGGCCATCAAGTGGGCGGTCCTCGCCCTCCGTTACTACCTACTGGGGCGCCCTTTCACCCACTGTTCGGACCACGCGCCCCTCCAGTGGCTCCACCGCATGAAGGATGCCAACGCGCAGATCACCCGTTGGTATCTGGCACTCCAACCCTTTAATTTCAAGGTGGTCCACAGGCTGGAGGCGCAGATGGTCGTGGCGGACTTCCTCTCCCATCAAGGGGTGGGGGGAGTCAGCTGCAGGCCGGATGGCCGCCCGGCCTGAGTCGGGCGGTGGGGGTATGTGGCAGCGGGGGCGTGGTCAAGCGCCGGTCTGTGACAGGAGGGCGGAGTCAGGGAAGGTAAGTGGCAGAATCACTACACCTGACATGAATTAACCTGTTTGTGTGTGTCTTCCCAGTGACCACGCCCTATTTAAGGAGAGAGAGCGAGAGCAGAGGGAGCTCTCTCCCCAACCAGACGACCTGAGTGTGTGCGTGCGTGTGTGGCTGAGAGAGTGAAATTTGCACTGAAAAGTGAAAATAAAAGAAGTTTTGTGAACTCAGTTCTGGCCTGCCGTCCTTCTGTGCTCCACCCACCCATACGAACTGCTACAATCCCATTGTAGATCTAGTCCACCCATTTGCTGTCATTATAACCTCCAGTCTTCTGGGAAGGCTATCAACTAGATTTTGGAGCATGGCTGTGTGGATTTGTTCATTCAGGCAGAAGCACATTTGTGAGTTCAGGCACTGATGTCAGACGAGGAACCTGGGGTGCAATTGGCATTCCAGTTCATTTCAAAAGTGTTCAGTGGGCTTGAGGTAAGTGTTTTGTGCAGGCCATTTGAGTTGTACTACTCTAACTTTGACAAACTGTGTTTTCATGGATCTCAGTTTCTGCACAGGGGCATTGTCCTACTGGAACATGCTTGGGTCTTTTAAAGGTAGAGTGCTTTTCAGATTTTTCAAGTGTAGGTCATAAAAGGAGTTTTCTCTGACACCCAGTTATTTTTGTTTAGTGGACTGAAAACTACTGAATCCGAATCACAGACTTCCAATTTTATCAGGTTTTGTTTTAATTTAATTTTTATTTTATTTTATTTATTTAATTTTTATTTTTTAAATAGAACAATTAGTGAATTTAGGGTCATGTGGCCATGTGGCCCTAAATTCTCCGCTATTTTTCCTGCTTCATCATGACCCAATTCAAGATACTACATCATGCATCCTGTGGTGGCCTTTCCCTGTTTACGCAAGGCATTGTGGGATACAAATTTGAAACAGGAGAGAAAAATGGAGGAGGTGAGTATGTGAATGAATTGTGAAAGACTTACGACAGTAATGGAAAACGAAAAGAAAAGGCGTTATGTTGTGAAGGAAAGGAAATGCAGGACCAAACTAATTAATATTGGCGGTTACCAAGCACCCCGGTGTGATCAGCTGTTCGTTTAGCGACAGAATGATGTAACTGTCAGTGCACGGCCAAGGTAAACCTGTAGATAGCAGTAATGCAACAATGTGGTTGCCAGCTGCCATAAAACCCAAAAGAAGAAGAAGGTAAACCTGCACATGCACACACGGACTTCCTCTGCTTGACTGTGTGAAGTGAATGATTTCATGCACATTATTTGCTCGGGAATCCCCTCAAATTAAACAACTTCCCAGCCACAGAATGGTCTGTTTTTGTTTTGTTTTTTGAGATATTACAGAAATAAACATCTATCACAATGGCTAAATTTCAGAAGGAAATGAATTTCACCGATTTTATGAAATCAAAAGGCCGTCTAGCTTTAATTCCAGTGAAGGGTAATGCAACCGAATGCAAATAGATCCAGCAATTCTGTGCGTCCAGCTTTGCAGCAACAGTTATGGGTTACTCACATGTTGGTAACCTGTTAGTCAAATTTGTGGACACCTGTTTTGTGGTCAGGTGTCCACAAATGTTTTGGCCATATAATGGAACTATGATGATTGTAAAACATGTACAGTGGTTATAAGAACCAGGACATAGGAGAATACATTCATTGCATAGTTCAATTTTACAATTACAGCTGGATGGTGCAATAAGAGAAATAGGTTCAGTTATTCTTGCCCCTCTTTCATGATCAGTTGGACGTTGCTGCCAGAAAAAGCTAGAAAACAGTCAAAATGTGTTTTTCCCTGCATGTAACATACTTTTACGTATAGCCTTTCAGAAAATGTATTTATTTTTACCAAAATAATGTAGAATTTTTCTTATTTATGTTTTACCTCTGCCAACTTTGTTGGAGGAGGTTATGCTTTCGCCTCTGTATGTTTGTCCCCAATTTAACTCAAAGTGGTGAATAGATTTTGATTAAATTTTGAGGAAAGGTGGACCATGGACCATGGAAAAATTGATTAGATTTTGATGCAAATCCAAATATGTGGCATGGGAGAGTTTAAGTTTGTTTTTCATTTTGCCAGTCTTCCACTATACATTACTTTAAAGGCTCTCAGCAAACGCATACCCAGAGAAGCCTGGGGAGCAGTTGGGTGTTAGGTGCCTTGCTCAAGGGCATTTCAAGGCAAGGCAAGGCAAGGCAAGGCAAGTTTATTTATATAGCACATTTCATACACAATGGCAGTTCAATGTGCTTTACAGAAGCAAAAACAAAAACAGTAAACAATAGAGAAATAAAATTACATAAAATAATTTTATTTTTATTCTAAAACAATTAATTAAAAGAATTAAAAGAAAATAATAAGAATTAAACAACAGTAGAACTAAAATAATAAAATGCCAAAAAGAAAAAAGGAGAAAAAGAAAAAGAAACCAGCGGAATAAAATAGAATAAAATTAAAGTAAATTTAAAACATGCAGAGAAAGTAAAGATTATAAAAAAATGTAAAAATATTAATTATTTAACAGAAAGCATCTGAAAACAGCTTGGTCTTTAACCTAGATTTGAAGCTGCCAACAGCAGGAGCATTTTTAATGTCCTCTGGCAGTTGGTTCCATAGATGTACTGCATAGTAGCTAAAAGCTGCTTCACCACACTTTGTTTTAACAACTGGTTTTAATAGTAAATTTTTCTGTTGCGATCTGGTAGATCTGATTGGGTTAGGCCGCTGCAACATATCAGAGAGGTAATTGGGCCCTGTACCATTTAGAGATTTATACACCAGCAGCAATGCTTTAAAGTCAATTCTGTAGCTTACTGGAAGCCAGTGAAGGGACCTTAGAATTGGGGTAATGTGCTCTGTTCTTTTTGTTCGTGTGAGAACCCTCGCCGCTGCATTTTGAACCAGCTGAAGTCGTTTGATGGTCTTTTTTGGCAGGCCTGTGAAAAGGCCATTGCAGTAATCAACCCTACTAGAGATGAAGGCATGTATTAGTTTTTCCAGATCATTTTTTGACATAAGTCCTCTTAGTTTGGAAATGATTTTTAGGTGATAAAATGCCGTTTTAGTGATTGCTTTCATGTGACTGTCAAAGTTTAGCTCGCTGTCAATGAAAACACCAAGATTTTTAACCATTTCTTTAGTTTTAATCCCTTTTGTGTCAAGAATAGTGGTAATCCTGAGTCTTTCATCTTTTTTTCCAAATAGAATTACTTCTGTTTTATCTGTGTTCAACTGAAGAAAATTTTGTGACATCCAGCTATTGATTTGATCGATGCACTGGTAGAGACATTCAAGGGGGGCATAGTCATTTGGTGATAGAGCAAAATAAATTTGGGTATCATCTGCATAGCAGTGATACAAATTGAATTTTTATTGATAATTTGCCCAAGTGGGAGCATATAAAGGTTGAAAAGTAATTTCAGCCATTCCTGCTTGTCCAGGGAATTAAATCAGCAACCTTTTGGTCCCAAAGCTGCTTCTCTAAACATTAGGCCATGGCTTCCCCCAAATACTGTGTCATCCCTCACATCCATGTTTTCTAAAATGTCAGAACATCTAACCAAGTCCATTCTGCAAGGCTATGCAACTTCCATAATAATAATAATAATAATAATAATAATAATAATAATAATAATAATGTTACATTTATATAGCGCCTTTTTCAAACTCAAGGTCACTTTACATAGTCAAGAAAACAGAACACAAAAAAAAGTTGGTAAAGAGTGGTAAATTTATGCAGTGGTGGAGAAGTGTTCATGAAACAGAAAGGTTTTGAGATGTGATTTGAAGAAAGGAAGGGAAGAGCAGTCACGGAGGGGTTGAGGAAGGGAATTCTAGAGCTTGAGAGCCATGGCACTGAATGACCTGCCACCCAGGGTAGAGAGTCTGCTGCGGGGGGCAGCAAGGAGATTATGGCTAGAGGATCTAAGAGAGCAGGATGGAGTGTAAGCAGTCAGAAGGTCATGGACATAAGGAGCAAGGTTATGGAGGGCTTTGAAGGTGAGAAGTAGGATTTTATACCTAATTCGGGACAAAACAGGTAACCAGTGAAGCCGAGAAAGAATGGGGGTGATATGAGCAGATTGTTTGGTATGGGTGATGAGTCTCATTGTAGAGTTCTGAATGTATTGTAGTCTTTGAAGGGATTTAGTAGGGAGGTCAATGAGAAGAGTGTTACAGTAATCTAGGTGGGACATAAAGAAGGAGTGGACCAAAGTTTGAGCATCAATAGTGGAAAGGAAGGTGCAAAGGTGAGCAATATTCTGGAGGTGGAAGAAAGCAGTCTTGGTGAAGGATTTAATGTGGGGATCAAAGTTAAGTGAGGGGTCAACTACAGCATTACACTTCATTAAAGAAAACCCATATTCATTTATTCGGCATGCATTTACACAAACAAATCTGTTTGCAGACACAGACATGACTGTGTCTGCTTCCATTTATGCTATTGTGAAAGGAAGAAAACCTATTTACTGCCCAATAAACACAAATGACTACAAGTTCCCAGTTTATTAGACACACTTATATAATATGCAATAAACTGCCAACTCGGTGCACATTGATTTTTCCCCATAAATACTGACTTTACAGTTTATTAAGTACTAAATATGAATATGTAATAAACTGGAACTACATGTACAAGCCATTTAAAAATATAAATTATTGAATGCAAAACAGCTAGACAGCTATATTTGTACAGTTTTACTTATTTAGTTCATTGTCCAAACGAACTGTTTTAAATCATTTGTTGCTCATATACAGCGATGTATTAGCCCATTTGCCTTTTCTTATTTGGGGAGCTAATGCTTAATGTGGTATTTAATACATTGTCGGGTGTTTTTCATTGTAGAGCTCAACCATGCTATGGTATAAACAGTTGCTGTATAATACATGGAAGTGAAGTTGAGATATGAAAAGTTAAAACAGAATCCTTAGGAAATGCTAAAGCTTGTAGATACAGTGCTCAGCATAAATGAGTACACCCCCTTTGAAAAGTAACATTTTAAACAATATCTCAATGAACACAAACAATTTCCAAAATGTTGACAAGACAAAGTTTAATATAACATCTGTTTAACTTATAACATGAAAGTAAGGTTAATAATATAACTTAGATTACACATTTTTTCAGTTTTACTCAAATTAGGGTGGTGCAAAAATGAATACACCCCACAACAAAAACTACTACATCTAGTACTTTGTATGGCCTCCATGATTTTTAATGACAGCACCAAGTCTTCTAGGCATGGAATGAACAAGTTGGCAACATTTTGCAACATCAATCTTTTTCCATTCTTCAACAATGACCTCTTTTAGTGACTGGATGCTGGATGGAGAGTGATGCTCAACTTGTCGCTTCAGAATTCCCCATAGGTGTTCGATTGGGTTCAGATCAGAAGACATACTTGGCCACTGAATCACTTTCACCCTGTTCTTCTTCATAAATCCAACAGTGGCCTTAGACATGTATTTAGTCATGTTGGAAAAGTGCACAATGACCAAGGGCACGGAGTGATGGTAGCATCTTCTCTTTCAGTATAGAGCAATACATCTGTGAATTCATGATGCCATCAATGAAATGCAGCTCCCTGACACCAGCAGCACTCCTGCAGCCCCACATAAGGACACTGCCACCACCATGTTTCACTGTAGGCACCATGCATTTTTCTTTGTATTCCTCACCTTTGCGAGGCCATACAGTTTTGAAGCCATCAGTTCCAAAAACATTTATCTTGGTCTCATCACTCCAGAGTATAGAGTCCCAGTAGTCTTCAACTTTGTCAGCATGGGCCCTGGCAAACTCTAGGTGGGCTTTTTTGTGCCTGGGCTTTAGGAGAGGCTTCTTTCATGGACAGTATCTATGCATGCCATTCCTCTGCAGTGTACGCCGTATTGTGTCATGGGAAATAGTCACCCTAGCTTGGCTTTCTACTTCTTTAGATAACTGCAGTGAACTTGCATGCCGATTTTCTTCAACCCTTCTCATCAGAAGATGCTCCTGTTGGGGTGTTAACTTCCATGGACGACCTGGATGTCTCTGTGAGATGGTTGCAGTTCCATCTTTCTTAAATTTTTGTACCACTTTTGCTACAGTATTCTGACTGATAAGTAAAGCTTTGCTGATCTTCTTGTAGCCTTCACCTTTGTGGTGTAAAGAAATTATTTTCTTTGGGGAATTCTGAAGCGATAAGTTGAGCATCACTCTCCATCCAGCATCCAGTCACTAAAAGAGGTCATTGTTGAAGAATGGAAAAAGATTGATGTTGCAAAATGTTGCCAACTTGTTCATTCCATGCCTAGAAGACTTGGTGCTGTCATTAAAAATCATGGAGGCCATACAAAGTACTAGATGTAGTAGTTTTTGTTGTGGGGTGTATTCATTTTTGCACCACCCTAATTTGAGTAAAACTGAAAAAATGTGTAATCTAAGTTATATTATTAACCTTACTTTCATGTTATAAGTTAAACAGATGTTATATGTCAGGTACAGCAGGAGGCGTGAACTACCTGTCAAATTGGGCGGGACGTTCACGCCTCCTTAGAGTAACATCAGCTGATAAGGCACGTCACCACTCGACATCTGGTGACTGTTTTGAAGAAGGCGGAAGTTTATCGCCGAAACTGTCAAGGTAACATCTTAAAAAATCCTTGTCTTAAGAAACGAATTTAAAGAATAGTTTCAATAGGTAGACATAATGAACTTTCACTACACACTTTTTTACCATCGTATACAGTGGAAATAATCCGTAGATCCGCGAATTGTCACTCACAGTCACAGTATGTACAGGCAGTGAGCTGTCTAGCTTGTCAATTTACTACGTCATCGGTCACGTGATCACGGCGCGATGTTTTGCTCGTGGGCTATCGCAGAAAATCCTCTATAAAATCATTACGGATAAACATTTTTTAGTGATTTTTTTTGTAATATACTACAAATATTAGTATTCATCGTTACATGCAAAGGCGATTTTCAAATTCTAGAACTACTTTAATTGTTTGTGTTCATTGAGATGTTGTTTAAAATGTTACTTTTCAAAGGGGGTGTACTCATTTATGCTGAGCACTGTAACATGCAATTAATTGTTAATATATGCATTATTAGTATCAGCATTGTTTACCAGAATATGTAATTAATGCTATCAAACAAAAAATCTGCAATATTTTTTTTAAGGATAAGCTTGAATCCTTGTTCAGTCTTTGACAACAGTGAATGATAAAGTGTGTAATTCTTTGCTAATTATTGGATCTAAGCATAATGTATCAGAGATACAAAGTCACTTTTTACTCACTAATGCAGAAGCCAAATTAGGGAGCAACTTTAAGTCTCTGTGAAAGTGCACCAAAGTGCCGCTGAGCTTTTTCCCCCTTTTGAAGGATGCTAATATGATACTGTGTTGCCTGTCTGAATCTGCCATCAGTAAAAGCTACACTGAGATCATATTTGAGCTGAAACACTTCTCTGAACTGTTGAATATGTTTCTGATAAGAGAAAAAAAATATATGTTTTTTTTCATGGAAATGGATATCACGATTCACTATGCTGCAGACTGACAGCATGCCTTCAGCTCACCATCAGGGTATCCAACTTTATCCAGTTTTTTGTTATGCTGTTAGAGCTGAATATGTTCTTGATAAGATAATTTTTTTTTCATGGAAACGGATATCACGATTCACTATGCTGCAGACTGACAGCATGCCTTTAGCTCACCATCAGGGTATCCAACTTTATCCAGTTTTCTGTTATGCTGTTAGAGCTGTGAGGCAAAAACCTTTCTCATCAGATTGTCAGGAGTAAGCTCACAGATATAGCACTTATTATCATGTTACTGCAGCGTGAGGAGTAAATGGCTGGAAGTTGAGATGAGATACATGCATGCTCCCCTGTGACCACGTATTCAGGAGAACCATCGGCACCTTATGTGACAGTAGAATTTGTCTCCAGGAATAAGGCTTACATCTTATACCGAGTGGGTTTTGAAACTTTCTATGCTGTGCCACATTATCTCATGACTTGCATTTTATTTCAGGTAAGAAGTTGTATTTTTTAAATAATAGAAAGTTGGAAGTGAGTATGGAAGATTATTGTTTAATAATCTCATTTTATTTCTGCCCACATTCGAGTTAGCTTCTTCATGAAAGTGTTTGATTTTCTTACAGGTGAAGTAGCTTCCTTATTCGACATGGAAAACCCAGATTGGTTTTAAACAACTCGGACATAACTTACTAAACAACCCAACAAGGGGCGACATGCACAATATATCCTGAAAGAACAGAAAAGATTAAGAGCAGAGAGCGCTGAAGCTTTGTTTCTGTTATCAGAGGAACCCAGTCCTGTGCAAAATGTCACCATGGAGCCAGAGTGTAGTAATGAACCTACAGTTCAAGAGAGTTCTGCACACACAGACTGAACTTTACAACAGCTGCACGCATGTGAAATGAAAATAAATCGACTAAGGCAGGAAAAACTATTTTGGATAAAATTGTTACTATCCGTTACACACTTACCAATCTGTGTGACTCAGTTGTGCCTTTTGAATAGAGAATAAATGAAGTGGGAACTGAACATTAACCATTTATTGAAATTATTATTACAAGGATGATTATAGTTACTATATGACCATAGCTACAACTGGAATGTGCGGATTCTGTTAGCGTTTGTAATTATTGTACTATCTGCTGTTAGATAAAATTAAAATAAAATCTTATGAGATTGTTTGAAAGTCTAAAGCAAGAAATATTGCTGTTTTAAAAATAACACTTCAGATATTGTTTGAACAGTAATAAGCATCACTATATAAATGATACCGTGTAAATAGCTCTGTAACTAGATGTCCTTGGGGTTGTTGAGACGTGGAGGGGTGGGGACACCATCTAGCCCACAGTTCAGGTAGGAGTCCTTTGAGAGTAAATGCTTTGGCTTTCGCAACATTCTGTTCCCAAAAGCTGATGTCGGGAAAAAGTATTTACACAAAGATGGTTTTCTTGCTTTTGTATTTTTTTTTAACTATTATTCCAGGGCGGCACAGTGGTGTAGTGGTTAGCTCTGTCGCCTCACAGCAAGAAGGTCTGGGTTCGAGCCCCGTGGCCGGCGAGGGCCTTTCTGTGTGGAGTTTGCATGTTCTCCCCGTGTCTGCGTGGGTTTCCTCTGGGTGCTCCAGTTTCCCCCACAGTCCAAAGACATGCAGGTTAGGTTAACTGGTGACTCTAAATTGACCGTGGGTGTGAATGGTTGTCTATGTGTCAGCCTTGTGATGACCTGGTGTCTTGTCCAGGGTGTGCCCCACCTTTTGCCCGTAGTCAACTGGGATAGGCTCCAGCTTGCCTGCGACCCTGTAAAAGGATAAAGAGGCTAGAGATAATGAGATGAGATGAGATGAGAACTGCTATTCCATGCAGAGACTCTTTGGGAGGGAAAAAAGGTGCATTCCAACAGCTATGTAGCTAATGCTAACGCTAGACCACAAATCTACACCATCCCACCAGTCATTCTGAGGAATTCTGTATGGATCATAACCACTAATAAATTCTCATTTCTGCATATATCTATCTTTTGCTTTTTCTCTAAGATTATCCAAGTAATCCAGTAGTATAGCTTTTTTAAGCTGTAGTTTTCTTCAGACAACAGCAACAAACATTGGACATTTTCACTTGGCTTCAGTATGTGAACAGTATGTAAACAATGTCCCCCAAGCATAGGGTAGCAATGGTTGCTAATGTAAATGTGACATCAGTGCAAGGGGTCTATAGAGAATGAATGAAAGTAAGGTGAACTGAATGACACTGGTCACCAAAAATTCCTCACAGAAACTCTGGTAGAATGAAGACTTAAATATCCCAGTGTTACACATTTTGCACTTATTTCTCCAGAGATGGGCTGGCTCTAGTTTAAGGCACTGTATCTTGAGCAGACCAGCTCATTAATGCAAAGACTTTCAAATGAGAACTCACACAGGGAGTAAGCTGAAAGCTTTTCCACAGTTGGCTGCTGATTAAACAGAGCACACTGTGTGGAGTGCAGCTCAAACCTCTGAAACCTCGCACAGTTTAAATATCAGCTCAGATCACAGCCCTGGCCATCAAGCCTTGGCAACATGTTTTCTCGAATTTCCATTGATCTTTTCATTGATCTTCAGTTTGGGCAACTGCTTACACTGGCTTCATTGGTTTTAGAGCTTAACCTCCATTTCAGTCAGGTGCCTTTGCTGCTCTTTGCCACTGATTTAGGCTACATTCACTCTGCAGGTCTCGTTCATGCTTTCAGCAAGTGATGAATCCAAGCTTTTATGTTCTGATTGACATTCTGGTTTTGATTAGTTTTTCATGAGAAGATGGGGTAATGTAATTATTACTGGCATATCTCTGGGATTTTAATTCCATCCATCTCAGTCTTTTTTTTTTTTAAACAGACTGCCCATGCATGTCTCTGGAAAGATTACACCACCTTTTACACTCTATAAAATTACCAGTAGAAATAATCTCAGTAACACTTTATTTGAAGAATAACTACATAGTGCCTTTATAGCACATTCACAAGCATTGCATAAGTTTGTTATAAAGAAATGCTGGATAATTTTTGAAATGTCAAAACTCATATTTTATGATAGATTTTATGCAACCTTATGAGAGAATGAAAGAACAACATTAAGAGCTGACTCACTGGGATACTGTGTTACTGTAAAAAAATTGTATTCGTACAGTTATTAACTTGTTTTTACTAACAGCCCATTCATGCCACTTTGATAAAGTGGTAGAAGGTACACATAGTACTTCATAGGAGTTGAAACTGCAAACACAATCAAGTTTCCAAGTCATGGGGTAATACATTATGCTACATGAGGATTTTCAAAATGCTGAATGTATCAGTACTCTCAGTAGTGTAAAGAATTTGCAGCCTAAAAGCTCTCTGCATTTTGAAAATACCCATGTTGCTGTGCCACATTATCTCATGACTTGCAAGCCTGATAGTGTTGCCAGTCTGTAGAGGCTTTGCACCATCATGTGACCACATAGCAACGGTAACTATGCCATCATGACAGGGGGCATGCTTATAGTGCTTTATTCAGCTGAATTAGTTGTTATTGATTGGTATGGGAAGGTTTTGATGTGTTTTTGGATATTCATTCAATTCAATTCAGTTCAATTAATTAATTCAAAACACTTTATTTGTTCCCTAGGGGCAATTTAAAGGCACACAGAGAAGTACAGTTAAACACATAAATAAATAAAAAAAACATTAAACATAAAAATTATGACAGTGTGCAAGGTGACAGTATGTGGATAAATAACTGTACAGTGGTACAATATGTATAAATATGATAATTAAAAAAAACAGTATATACAAAAATACAGTGTGGTGCAATTTGCTTATGAGATAGAAGGATCAATAGCAGCAGAGTCTATGTTTAAAGTGGTATGTGTACAGAGGGGGTGGTTAGTGCACCAGACAGGTTAGGGTGCATGTGAAGAAGGGGGAAGGGGCAGGTGTGGTGAGTACAGGGACAAGGATGGCAGAGAGTTGAGGAGCTGAACCGCTCTGGGGACAAAGGTCGCTCTTCTCCTCTGTGTTCGGCAGCTCGGACAACGGAACTGGCATCCTGATGGGAGCCACTCAAATGCAGGGAACAGGACATGTGAAGGGTCCTGAAGAATCCTGCCCACTGAGTTTACTGTCTGCTGCTCACAGAGAGTTGAGAGTGACCTGAGGGGGAGTCCAATAATTTTCGAGCACACCTTGACTGTGCTCTGCAGGCAGTTTTTGTTCTGAAGGCTAAGGGAGTGGAACCAGCAGGTTATGGAAAACATCATTATACTCTCAGTGAAGGAGTAGTAGAAAGTAGTAAGAATGTCCTTGCTGACCCCAAAGGACTTAAGCTTCCTCAGGAGGTACTGTCGTTGCTGGCACTTTCTGAGGATCTCCTCTGTATTGGAAGCAAATCTGAGTTTATTATCAAAGATTGTGCCCAAGTACTTGTACTCCTCAACGATCTCCACCGGCTTCCCATAAATGGTGGTGATGACTGCAGCAGCACTCTATGCAGATTGTTTTGAATGAAACAAAGACATCAGATTTTTTAATTTACCAAAAGTAATTCATCATCGGGGGAAAAAAACTAAAGAGATTTCTAAACATAGAAGGGAAAAATGGGGGAAAAACATTCAGCGGGACTTGATGTCGAAAGTAGAGGTCAAAACCCCTATGGTATGCTCACTTCATTTCCATGAAGGTAAGAATAAAAAAAAAATTCACAACTGCAGCATGGTGCTCATTCTTATACAGTGAAGTGAACATGATCCTCAATACAGTGGCTCTGCACAGCCTAACCTTCACCGAGACTTACGTAAAAAGTGCATTTGCATTCGGGGATCCTTTGGAGTGGGTTGTGCATGCACTTGTGGCCCAGTCATTATGGGATACACCTGATGATGATTTGAGTACAATCAGCATGCACATATAAGGACACAGAGGCTTTGTGAAGTATTATCATTATCAGTGTCACGTTTGTTTCTAACCATGTTTATGGCTCTGCTTTCAATTTTGTTTGTGTTTTGTTTTTGTAAATATCATGCCTGCTGTGGAGTGGAGTGGAGTGGCCGTTTAACGCCCTAAGACTTCCTGATTTCGTCTCTCTGCTTGATTGGCAATTTAGTAATGAGCAGCTGTCAGTCAGGCAGGTATAAAAAAGTGCTGGTTGAATGACTGGGATTGACGGCGGTGTTTGTTTGTGCCCCCCTTCTGTCGATGCAGCTTCTGTCCTTATGCGGTAGGTGACAAGACTAAGCATGTCCACCACATCATGCTGAAATTCCATTTTGGTACAGAACTGGTTAACAGTCCTCCACCTCCTGTTCCAATTAGGGTGGCTTCTCAGGAGAAGGATTCCAATGATGAACTTGGTGTTTGGGTGCCTACTATGCCTAGTATCCCCCTCCTGCTGTCGCCTGCAGAACCCACAGCTCCTCCTGTTACTCCATCTTCTGTGACTTGTTTGTCCCGTTCACCTCCTCTCCCTTGTGTTCCTATTAGCCAACTGTTTGTGGGTCAGGGAGGTGGAGAGCAGGTGGCGAGCCCTCTTGTAAGTCCACCCAGGGAAGAACCTAGATCTGACGCCTCCCTGTCACCAACTCAGCCCAACAGCAGCACAAGTGAGGTACGAAGAATGGCACAGGTCACTGCTGGCCAACATTCTAACCTGCCTCACCTTCCAAGGTCTGCAGGGGGTACTGCATGAGGGACGGTGGGCTGGTGTGTTGGTCTCATGACCTACGGTCTCTAATGCGTTAGTTGGTGCATTGTCAGGTCAACGATGAAAAATCTGGGGGCAGATTGTAATGGAGTTGCCGTTTAACGCCCTAAGACTTCCTGATTTTGTCCCTCTGCTTGATTGGCAATTTAGTTATGAGCAGCTGTCAGTCAGGCAGGTATAAAAAAGCACTGGTTGAATGACTGGGATTGACGGCAGTGTTTGTTTGTGCCCCCCTTCTGTCGATGCGGCTTCTGTCCTTATGCAGTATGTGTACTTTAATCTGCATTTTGGGTTTGTCTTTCATAGCCATCGGGTTTACCTTTTAGCACTGTTTTCGTAGCTTCGTAATTGCAGCATCTGGTTTTACGGCCTCTATAGCTGCCCTAGTAGGCTCTCCCTCTTCCTGGTTGAGGTATACCACCTTCATTTTAATATTGATGCCGCTGCTTAATCTCCTCTGCTCCGGTTTTAATACATTTGTGTCTTTTTAGAGAGGATTTATGATCTGTCTTCCTTCTACTACTTTGTGCGGTAATTTCCTCCCTGGTCATCTAGGTATGTTTTATTATTTGTTGCATAAATTCTCATTGCATGCTTACATACACTGATTCTAATAAACTTATATTACTCAGTGGGGATTCCTGACTCCGGCGCTACCGTATCTGGAGCGGGTATGTTTGTATAGCCCCACAGGCCGAGAAGTCCATTCTCATAGGCGTTGCTATTTTGTCTAGGCTGCGGTATGGCCCCATTCCAGCTGAATGGACTGACTGCTGTACCATCCACCGTAGTTCCGCTGAGCTACGTTGGTGTCTGTCTTGCGTCGCTTGAGTGTTGTGTGTGTGCATGTTGCATGTTGTTTATTTTGATTTATGTATTATTGTTAAATTTTGCCTGATTGAATGGGTGATAGTGTGTAAATTATTTGGAATCATTTCTATGCTGTATTTGTTTCTTTTTGTTTTGTTTGTGCTGTGTTTTGCTTATGCGCTTATTTGTATTGTCTGCATGTTACTGTTTTAATTTATGCCTTGTGCTCTGAATGCATGTTGACTTGTTTAATTGCGGGTATTGTTGTGCAGTGCTTTGTATGAGCTTTGTTTTGCTTACCGTTCTTTCGTTATCATGTTGTAAGTGTGTCCCTTCTCTGGTGCATTTTATATCAGGCCTTCTTTTATCGATACTTTCTGGTTCTTTGATTGGCAGGCGTGGGTGATAAAAAAAAAAGGAGGTGGTAGTCCCCTGGTGGTGGGTCCAGATTACTGCATGCATGGTGGGCTGTGCTACTGAGTGTTGTGCTCCTGTGCGTGTGCGTGTGTCATTTCACAGAAATCACTTTATGGCATGCTTGCATGAGTGGTGTGATTTTGGGGTAGGCCCACGCCAGTGGATAGACTGCCCCCTTCAGATAAGCCCCGCCTAGCCGCATCTATTGGTTTTGTGGAGTCCATTCCCACTGCATAGTCCCACTCATCAAGTCCTGTTGATGTTTTTAATAGTGGCTATATATATATATATATATATATATATATATATATATATATTAATAACTAGTTTTGTATTTTGCTTAATTGTGAGTCATCAGACCTTTCTTCTTAATAGGCTCCTCCCCTTCCCTTTTCCCTTGTTTTATTATCAACAAATTCATTTAGTTTATGGAATTCACGTCCACTGTCTAGTGCATTTGAACTTGTGTGGATGTTCATTTGGGAGTTCGTTTCTGATGGTCTCTGGGGAGTTGATCTATAACTGTTCTCTGGGGTGGTGTAGTTGGGCTATATGTTGGGGACTCAATCTTCCCTCCCTTACTGCTTTGCCACATAATAAACACTCTTCCTGCAATTAAACCCATTTACCGCTGCATCCCTGACAGAATACTTCACAAAGTCTCTGAAAACAGCGTGCTGATTGTACACTGCATCAGATTGCAAACCTGTTGCTGGTTTGATGCACTCAAACCAGCATCAGGTGTTTCCTATAATGACTGGGTCCCAAGCATGCACATAACTTGCTCCGAAGGATGCCTGAATGTAAATGCACTTTAAGTCCTGGTGAAGGTGAAGCTGTGCCGAGCTGCTCTGTTGAGGCTTATGTTCACTTCACTATATAAGAATGAGCACTGCACCATAGTTGTAATTATTATTATTATTTTAATTCTTATCTTCGTGGAAATGAAGTGAGCATACCACAGGGTTTTTGGCCTCTCCTTTCGACACCAAGTCCTGCTGAATGTTTTTTTCCCCATTTTTCCCTTCTACATTTAGAAATGTCTCTAGTTTTCCCCCCAATAATGAATTACTTTTGGTAAATTAAAAAAAAAATCAGATGTCTTTGTTTTGTTCAAAATGATTTGCACATTCAAAGATGCAGCAAATCCTTCCCATACTGATCAATAACAACTAACTCTAGGGGCAGCATGGTGGTATAGTGGTTAGCACTGTTGCCTCACACCAAGAAGGTTCTGGGTTTGAGCACAGTGGCTGATGAGGGCCTTTCTATGTGGAGTTTGCATGTTCTCCTCGTGCCTGCATAGGTTTCTTCTGGATGCTCCGGTTTCCCCCACAGTTCAAAGAAATGCGGTTAGTTTAACATGGGGCAGTCTTAAGCTGAGGTGCCCTTGAGCAAGACACCTAACCCCCAACTGCTCCCCGGGCGTTGTTAGCATGGCTGCCCACTGCTCTGGGTATGTGTGTGTGCTCTTTGCTCACATGTGTGTGCGTGTGTGTTTACTGCTTTAGATGGGTTACATGCAGAGAGAAATTTCACAAGTGTACAGTATGCGTGATGAATAAAGTTCTTCTTCTTCTTCTAACTTGGCTGAATGAAGCACTACAAGCATGCCCCCTGTCATGGCACCCTAGTTACCGTTGCTATGGGGTCATGTGACAGAGCAAAGCTTCTATTTCAGGGCTAACATATACGGTAGATAATCAATCAATCACTCACTTTCACAGCTATGGACAATTTAGAGTAGCCAGTTGACCTAATCTGCATGTCTTTAGACTGTGGCAGGAAACCCACACAGGCACAGGATGAACATTCAAACTCCACATGTATCCCTTTTCGAGCAACAGGGAATGGGTTCTGTTCTACTTTGTGCACCAAATTTTGAACCATTCAGAGCATTTCACTGACAACAACAAACAACAAAAATATTTGTAAAGTGCTCATAGTGAAAGAGTTCTGAGCGCTAAATATACAATGTGTAAATACACATAAATGAACAATAAGAGATACTAATTTGCAACTCTAAATAGATTAATCTTAAGTTTTGACTTGAAGAGAGAGAGAGAGAGAGAGAGAGAGAGAGAGAGAGAGAGAAGATCTAATGTTGAGGGGTAAAGTGTTCCAGAGGTGAGTCACAGCTACAGCAAAAGAACAATAGACATATGTCTTGAAATGGTAATCCACCGACTTTAAAAGAACAGCATTTGAAGATCTAAGTGTTCTTCTCTGGACATAGAGCTGTAAAGCATCACTGATATAACCAGGCACAAGAGCATGAAACCCTTTGAAAGCCAGAAGTAGAATCTTGAAGTAAATGTGTTTCTCTACCGGTAACCAATGACGCTGCTTAAGTGCTGGACTGATATGGTCAAATTTACATGTACACGTCAGAAGCCGAACAGCGGCATTAAGAACACATTGAAGCTTCAAAAGTTCATACTTCAGCAAGCCAAAGAAGTGCGTTGTACACATCAACCAAAAATAAATTGGTTCAGAACCTGAAAAGTTGGTTCCCAGCTGCAACCAAAACATAGCTGTTTTTTCCAGCATGAACCATGATGATATGAGTGGGCGTACCCTTAGTTTGGAAAGGAAGCAGAGTGCAGCAATGGAGAACACAAGAGAAAATAACATCTTCAGGAAAAAATGGACCGAAAACAAATATATGCAATAACAGAACAAAGGTTCAGAGGTAATCACTGTGCACCACCATCTTGCTACTATTTCTGTTGTGGATTGTGTAGCATCACCCATTCATGACGCATCCTTGATTATAAAACTGGTGAAAACATGGGCTGGT
This sequence comes from Neoarius graeffei, assembly GCF_027579695.1. Classification (NCBI taxonomy): domain Eukaryota; kingdom Metazoa; phylum Chordata; class Actinopteri; order Siluriformes; family Ariidae; genus Neoarius; species Neoarius graeffei. The sequence continues at coordinate 18,067,897 of NC_083574.1, forward strand.
TCACTAGCTGGCACCAAGGTTGAAAGAATCCTGAATGGAACCGGTTCAAGAACCCATTCCCTGTTGGTTGAAAAGGGGTAACAGGAAGGCTCCAGTCGACCAAGAGCTTCAAACCCAGAACATTCTTGCTGTGAGGCAGCAGTGCCAATGACTGCACCACCATGTCATTCGGGCTACACTCAACATGTATTAAAAAATTATTTATTACATAACAATATTTCTCAAATAATGTAGTGGTAGAGGTTGGCTTAACTGATACATTGATATTCAGTGTATAAAAAGTGCTGCAGATAGATTGCATGCAATTATTATTATTTTTTTTTTTACTATGCGACAGGTCATTTTCATCAAATATATTTTATTATATATTTTATGTTTTCTTAAATTCTTTAAAAATATCAGCATTTATTCTTAAAATATATAATTTAGGCTGTTTTACAGAATTCAGCTGTAGTGACATCTGACAGGTTTTTCCAGACTGTCTCACAAACACGGCCCATGAAAATGTCTCAGAAAATTAGATTCAGTGTTATTCTTTTCAAAAACAAATCTACGTTAGGAGGAAAGAAAAACATTAGATTAGGCATGTGTCTATCTGTTCTGCTTCCCTGTGGCTTCTGTTTCTTCTTTCTTATTAAAGTCATCTTGGAAAAAAAAATCCAATTGCTTGACTTTTCCTTTTTTTTTAAACAATAAGCCTTAAATCATGAATTCAGATCACATAACACTTGCACACCAGACTGCAACTTATCTTTATGATCTGATGAGCAATATCATATCATGCAGTGATATCTGGCCCGTGCAAATTGGCTGTAATCTTCACCGCTAATGAATCGCATTAAGAGTGACGGAGTGGTGCTTCTAACTTGAGAGCAGATTTATGGGCTTGGGCTTCCTGAGTTCAATCCCAGGATTCAGTCATGCTACAGCAATGAGCATGTAAACAGATTTCAGTGCCTGCAGAATGATATTGAAGTTCACCTTCATAAATATCCTGCTGTTTGTTCAGTGAAGAAGATGGGGATGTAAGAATAAACTGTTGGTATATGTTAAAGGTTTTGATTTCATATGTACATTGACAGTAGCATGCATTATATGCAAAGAGAATGCTGTTTGTTGCAAACTAATGCAAAGTAACAATAAATCCAGCAGCTTATTTTATTAAATTGTAAAAGGAAATAAATAGCATGTCACTATGGTGAAGAGTGCTGCCTCAGGAGCTCTTTGGTTTTAGATCATGTTGCATGATGCATTCTAGAAATATACAATGTGCAACACAGGAATACATACACTCACTGGCCACTTTAATAGGATTCTAAGATTCCTGTTCTTGGCTGCAGGAGCGGAACCCAATGTGGTCTTCTGCTGTTGCACGCTGAGATGCTTTTCTGCTCACTACAGTTGTAAAGAATTGCTATGAGTTGCTATATCCTTCCTGGGAGCTCAAACCAATGTGGCCATTTTCCTCAAACCTCTCTTATCAAGAAGATGTTTCCACCCACAGAACTGTCACTCACTCAATGTTTTTTTTTTTTCGCACCATTCTGTGTAAACTTTAGAGACTGTTGTGTGTGAAAAGCCCAGGAGATCAGTAGTTTCTGAAATACTCAAACCAGTCCATCTGGCTCAAACCAACACCCATGCCACAGTGAAAGTCACACTTTGAGATCACAATATTTTTTCCCATTCTGATGTTAACTGAAGCTCTTGATTTGTATCTACATGATTTGATGCATTGTGCTGCTGTCAAGAGATTGGCTGATTAGATAAACGCATAAAACAGCAGGTGGATGGGTGTTCCTAATAAAGTGGCCAGTGAGTGTATACTTTATGTCGGACGATCAGGCTCTTAGAGGAATAAAACATGTGGATATATTAACATGCCCAGTGGGGCTTTGCATGTTGTAAAGCTCATAAATGTTAAAATTTATAAAGCCATACTGACAGGCAGAGGCATTCCAACATGCTGAGGTTGGACACATCAGTGAGAATGGAGCAGCTCTGACCTCCAACATTAATGGAAGCCTTGTTCATCACAATTAGGATCTACAGCTTTGCAGTTGTATGAATTAGCATGCAATATCCCTTTTACTGATTTTTTTATTGCAACAAATATAACAACAACACTAAAGTATTTTAACATGAACCCTTTATTTATTTAACTCAATTTCTCTCTCTCGCTAAAAAAAATAAAAAGAAGGTTATTTTTATCAGGGTTGTCTGCATCTCGCTGTAACAAGGTGAAATAAAAGTGTTAGAAACAACTGGCTGAAAATCTAAAACAAAAAAGTGATTTTAGCCCCTATATTTTGTTTACAACTGCAACCATGAGGATCATCAGTTATAGGCATTTTTTATATTGCTAGTGAATTCTGATTATAAATTTAAATAAATAAATAAATAAACTATTTACATAAAAGCCTTTTAAATAATGGCAAATAATTAATATCCATCCATCCATTATCTGTAGCCGCTTATCCTGTGCAGGATCACAGCTGACTATGGGCAAGAGGCGGGGTACACCCTGGACCTACGGTCAATTTAGAGCCACCAGTTAGCCTAACCTGCATGTCTTTGGACTGTGGGGGAAACCGAAGCACCCAAAGGAAACCCATGCAGACACGGGGAGAACATGCAAACTCCACACAGAAAGGCCCTCATCGGCTGCTGGGCTCGAACCCAGGACCTTCTTGCTGTGAGGTGACAGTGCTAATCACTACACCACCGTGCCATCCCCAAATAATTAATAATGATGTTAAAATAAATCACTGACTGTCTTCAAACATCACTTTATCTTTTTCCAATGTTCAGCTGTCCAGTTTGGGTGATCCTGTGCCCAGTGTAGTGTCAGTTTCCTGTTCTTGGCTGTCAGGAGTGAAATCTGATGTGGTCTTCTGCTGTTGTAACTTATCTGCCTCATACCTGAGTTGTTGTACATTCTGAGATGCTTTTCTGCTCACCATGGTTGTAAAGAATTATTACTGTGTTTGAGTTACTGTAGACTTCCTGCCAGCTCAAACCTCTGACCTCCATCACTAACAAGGAGTTTCTTCATGAAGAACTGAGGCTTACTAGTTGTTGTTGTTGTTGTTTGTTCACCATTCTGTGTAAACTCTCAAGAAAATTCCAGATCAAGCCATTCCATTTGATCTCAACCAAGCCGACATCCATGCCACTGTCATTCTGATGTTTAAAGTGAACTTTAACTGAAGCTCTTGACTTGAATCTGCATGATTTCATGCATTGCGCTGCTGCTGATATATGATTGTTACTGATTAGATAATTGCATGAATGAACAGGTGGACAGTCATTCCTAATAATTTCAGCATATATAAATCAGGAGATGTAGCTGACATTTTATCATGGTTGTGATAGTCATTACTTTACTTTGGTTTGGGTTCTGTGGTGCTGTTAAAAATGCAGGCGACGGATGCAAATGATAGAGTCAAAAAAACAGGCAAGGGTCAGGTAAGGCACAGACAAAGGGCAAAAATACAAAATACAAAAGGAAGTCGAAAAACCAGAGTAGCAATGTGAACAAACGGCTTGGGATGAACAGACACTGAGCAATACTTCAGATTCAGTGTGTGTCAAGAGGGTCTTTATAATCAGTATTCCAGAGACTGGGAGCGGTGTACAGCGGCCATGTTTGAAGACTGCTGTGAATGCTGGGAAGTGGAGTCTTGAGCAGACATGACAGGCACATTTCACTTAACATTTTCATTTTATACAAGAAGAAATGCGACATCAAATCAACTACACTGTTTTGTTCAAAATATTAAAGCTTTAAGGGTTCTTCAGTTGTCTGTCTCTAGGAACCCTTCAAGCGTTCCTCTATCTGAAAGATCTCCAAATACAACCCTTAATTATCCAGTGAAACATTTTATTTTTAAAGTGTGTACTTGGGAAATGGATCATTTACACTCACCGGCCACTTTAATAGGAACTTGTTTGTAGGAGCCATTCCCTTAGTTTATTTACTTACTATGTTTTAATGCCTGCATTTTTGTATTTGGTGAGTCTGTGCCCCCTACAGGTCGAAAGTGACTATAAATTGGGAGGCTACCTGGAGAAGGTGTGGCTGACTGGGAGCACAGAGCTTTTGACCGTACCTGTTTGCTTGCTGTGACTCACTACTTTGAACATTGTGCCTTTAATTTAACCAGCCTGTCTTTATGTTCAAAACGGCTAAAGGAGCCTTGCTTGATTTGTATTTTTGAAAGAAACAGAAACAAGAAAGTAAACGCAAAACATTCTTTTTCAACTTCAAACGTTGTTTGTTTTGAATTTGGAATTTTGGGTCATACACACAAACACGAGTAAAAAAGATCATCAGTCACCACCAATAGGGACGAAACAAATGGACATTTTAAAATAGGAAAATTCGTCATTTCATTGTTCTTGATTCTAAGATTCCTGTTCTTGGCAGGCAGGAGTGAAAGCCAATGTGGTCTTCTGCTGTTGCATGCTGAGATGCTTTTCTGCTCACCATGGTTGTAAAGAGTTGCTATGAGTTCCTATATCCTTCCTGGCAGCTTGAACCAATCTGGCCATTTTCCTCTGACCTTTCTTATCAACAAGGCATTTCCACCCACAGAACTGTCGCTCACTCAGTGTTTTTTTTTTTTTTTGCACCATTCTGTGTAAACTCTAGAGACTGTTGTGTGTGAAAAGCCCAGGAGATCAGCAGTTTCTTAAATATTCAAACCAGTCCATCTGGCTCAGAACAACACCCATGCCACAGTGAATGAAAGTCACAGAGATCACAATTTTCCCATTCTGATGTTTGAAGTGAACATTAGCTGAAGCTCTTGGTTTGTATCTGCATGATTTGATGCACTGTGCTGCTGTCAAGGGATTGGCTGATTAGATAACTGCATAAAACAGCAGTACTGTCATACCAGATCTATTCTGACCACCAGAATGTTTTACACACATCACCACTGTATGATTCTTCTAAAGTTCAATAATATAATGATACTTAATCATTTTTTGGCTTGGAATTATCAAATTAGAATAGTATTACCATATAACAACATAACATATTCGACTAACATAACTGCAGTCTTTCAAATCTTGAAATCAATAATTATTAGAATATTTCTAATGAGAAATATGAAATATTTGGCCTATATTCAAGATGTTTTCATTTGCTAAGACGTTTTTACAGTGTTTAAAGAGCCTCTCCATCTGAAAATGATTTGATTTCAGCCACTGTGCATGAATATCCATAAAGCAACCTCCTGTGCTCATTAATATTCATTAGTTGACTCTGAGCAGTTCATCAGCAGTTTTCAGTTTGTTGGTTGTGCTGGATGTTAACTTGTCACCATGAAGCAATCACAATGAGTTATTCAAATGAATCTTGCATGATCCACTTGCTTATGATATATGCTAATATCAGCCATGGGACAGTTATTCACAGCTTGTAAAAATGGGAGGGCTTTTTTTTCCCCCTTTGGTCACTGTTGAACTAAACAAACCTCACTAGGTACTAATGCTGCCTTCAAATGAAACGTGCAAGCTCATGATAATGACATGGGAAGTCGTGTACATGAAATACTTGGCATTCAAGTGCTGTCACTGTGAGAACTTTGTGAGGCAACGATAACATGGACACCAAAAGACTCCTCATTCAGGCTAACATTTATTCAATTTAATATGCTAGCAAGCTAACGAATGAGTAACATAATGTAGGAAATGCAAAGGCATAATGAAACTAGAAGGGCAGTCAGTAAAGTGAATACCTCCACCAAGCTACATATTAATCAACATCAAAATCAAAATCACTTGAACCTAGGATAATACTAATGCTGTAAACCAAATTTAATCAAAATCCATTCACTACTTTTTGAATTATGTTGGGAATAGACAAAAGCATCCTGGATTTGCATACATATCCAGATTTGCATAAAAATCTAATGCATTGTTCCTTGGTTCAGCTTTCCTCAAAATTTCATCACAATCCATTCACTACTTTTTGAGTTACATTGGGAACAGACAAACAAACACAAACAAACAGAGGTGAAAATAAGACCTCCTCCAACAAAGTTGGTGAAGGTAAAGATGAGGTTGTTAGGAACATCAACACTTTTCCTTAGACATGTTATAAAATTATGAAGAAAACTAACTCTCCATGACTAAAATTAAAATACTTTAACTTAACCTCCCCTGAAATATATACTACCCTGGCCTCTGCCATTTGTGGAAAAAGTCAGCAAGCATGTCACATCTTGTGAACTCTGAGTTTTCCACTTATTAAGTCGTGAAACCACAAGAGGGGACATTGATCTGGAACCCTCTTGTAGAAATTTGAATCTATAGCTATTTTGACTGTTTCACAATCAGGGTATACTTTTGGATCCACAACAGTCCAAAAATCAAACCTTAGAGTTTTATGCTTCTCTGCTGCTAAAAATCAGCTTCTGAGATGGAAATTAACTGCGCAGAGTTTCAGAACTACAGGTCATAAACTGGGCATGTTACTTGTGGTGAGAAGACAGAATATAGTGCATTTCTAAAACTGACCCACTTTCTTATGGTGCACAAGAGTAAGATATATGAGACCGTCAATGACAGCGTAGCTCACTCTGGCCCCATCTAGTCCAGAAGGAACAATCTAAAGTGGGCCACCTTGCGCAATAAATGTTGCAAGCTTCATACACTATATACAAGCTATATATAGAAGCTATATACACCCTAGGAATACCTACAGTGGGGCAAAAAAGTAAGTATTATAAATAAGTATTTGGTCACATTGTAGGATTTTAAATGAATTAATTGGTAAATTCCTCGGTAAAATAAGTATTTGGTCAGCCACCAATTGTGCGGGTTCTCCCACTTAAAAAGATGAGAGAGGCCTGTAATTTTCATCATAGGTACACTTCAACTATGAGAGACAGAATGGGGGTAAAGAATCCAGGAAATCACATTGTAGGATTTTTAATGAATTAATTGGGAAATTCCTCGGTAAAATAAGTATTTGGTCACCTACAAACAAGCAAGATTTCTGGCTCTCACAGAAGACCTGTAACTTCTTTAAGAGGCTCCTCTGTCCTCCACTCATTACCTGTATTAATGGCACCTGTTTGAACTCGTTATCAGTATAAAAGACACCTGTCCACAACCTCAAACAGTCACACTCCAAACTCCACTATGGCCAAGACCAAAGAGCTGTCAAAGGACACCAGAAACAAACTTGTAGACCTGCACCAGGCTGGGAAGACTGAATCTGCAATAGGTAAGCAGCTTGGTGTGAAGAAATCAACTGTGGGAGCAATTATTAGAAAATGGAAGACATACAAGACCACTGATAATCTCCCTCGATCTGGGGCTCCACGCAAGATCTTACCCCGTGGGGTCAAAATGATCACAAGAACGGTGAGCAAAAATCCCAGAACCACATGGGGGGACCTAGTGAATGACCTGCAGAGAGCTGGGACCAAAGTAACAAAGGCTACCATCAGTAACACACTACGCCGCCAAGGACTCAAATCCTGCAGTGCCAGACGTGTCCCCCTGCTTAAGCCAGTACATGTCCAGACCCATCTGAAGTTTGCTAGAGAGCATTTGGATGATCCAGAAGAGGATTGGGAGAATGTCATATGGTCAGATGAAACCAAAATAGAACTTTTTGGTAAAAACTCAATGTGGCAGTTCGTAGGAGGGGGAGGAGCACAGAAAGATGGCAGGCCAGAGTAAAGTTCCATAATGCTATTTATTTGTTCTTTTCAGAGACAAATATATCCAGTCACACAGAACACACGAGTTGACTGGTTCCAGAGAGAGCTGCCTTCCTCTGCTCTCTCTCTCTTTATATAGGGCGCGGTCACTGGGAAGACACACAAACACAGGCTAATTGACATCAGGTGTAGTGATTCTGCCACTTACCTTCCCTGACTCCGCCCTCCTGTCACAGACCGATGCTTGGCCACGCCCCCGCTGCCACATACCCCCACCGCCCGACTCAGGCCGGGCGGCCGTCCGGCCTGCAGCCGACTCCCCCCCCCCCCCCTTGACGGGAGAGAAAGTCCGCCACAACCATCTGCGCCCCCGGCCTGTGGATCACCTTGAAATTAAAGGGTTGGAGTGCCAGATACCAACGGATGATCCGCGCGTTGGCATCCTTCATGCGGTGGAGCCACTGGAGGGGCGCGTGATCCGAACAGAGGGTGAAAGGGCGTCCCAGCAGGTAGTAGCGGAGGGCGAGGACCGCCCACTTGATCGTGAGGCACTCCTTTTCTATCGTGATGTAGCGCCCCTCGCATACCGACAGCTTTCTGCTGATGTACAGCACGGGACGATCCTCCCCTCCACCTCCTGGGACAACACGGCCCCCAGCCCTCCATCTGACGCATCCGTCTGTAACATAAAAGGGAGAAAAAAATCAGGGGAGTGTAATAGTGGCCCCCCACACAGTGCAGCCTTTACCTCAGAGAAAGCCAGCTGTCATTGTTCCGTCCACTGGACCGGATCTGGTGCCCCCTTTTTAGTGAGATCAGTCAGCGGGCTGGTGCCATCCGAATAATTAGGTATAAACCTACGATAATAGCCAGCCAGCCCCAGGAACTGTCTCACCCCCTTTTTGGTCTTGGGCCTCGGGCAGGCCCCAATTACTGCTGTCTTGTTAATTTGGGGACGCACCTGCCCGTTGCCCAAGTGGAAGCCCAGATAATGTACTTCCACCCGCCCAATCGCACACTTCTTCGGGTTGGCTGTGAGACCCGCTCGCCTCAGCGACTTAAGGACGGCCCTCAGGTGTTGTAAGTGCCGCTGCCAGTCATTACTATAAATAATGATATTGTCGAGGTATGCGGCCGCATAGGTGGCGTGGGGGCGGAGGACCCTGTCCATCAGCCGCTGAAACGTAGCGGGCACCCCAAACAGCCCAAAAGGAAGTGTGACAAACTGGTGTAAGCCGAACGGTGTGGAAAAGGCCGTTTATTCTCGGGATAATGGAGTCAAGGAGATCTGCCAATAACCCTTTGTCAAATCCAGTGTCGAGTAAAAGTGAGCCGTGCCTAGCCGATCGAGCAACTCATCAATACGAGGCATTGGGTACGCATCGAATTTAGACACTGCATTGACTTTTCTGTAGTCCACACAGAACTGGACCAACCCATCGGCCTTGGGAACCAAGACCACTGGGCTGCTCCATTCACTGTGGGACTCCTCGACGATGCCCATCTCGAGCATGGCCTCGAGTTCTTCCCGAACCACTTTTTTCTTGTGTTCGGGCAGCCTGTAAGGGCGGCTACGCACTACCACCCCCGGGGGCGTCTCAATGTGGTGCTCTATGAGGTCGGTGTGGCCAGGCAGGGGCGAGAACACGTCCAAAAACTCAGTCTGCAACTGGGCAACCTCCGCGAGTTGGGTCGGGGAGAGGTGGTCTCCACAGGGGACCGGAGAGGTATGCGATGCCAATGTCTCTTTTTGAACCTCCGGCACCAGCTCTGCCTTCTCCGGAACCACCGACACCAATGCTATGGGGACCTCCTCATTCCAGAGTTTGAGTAGATTGAGGTGGTAAATCTGTAGCGCCCCACCCCTGTCCGTTCGCCTCACCTCATAGTCGACGTCCCCGACTCGCCATGTGACCTCAAAGGGTCCTTGCCACCTGGTGATCAATTTGGAGCTCGATGTGGGCAAAAGTACGAGTACTTTATCTCCCGGTGCAAACTCCCTAAGGCGCGTACCCCTGTCGTACAGGCGGGTTTGCCGTTCTTGGGCCTGCCGCAAATTCTCCTGGGTTAGGTGTGTGAGCATGTGGAGTTTTGCACGCAGGTCAATAACATATTGAATTTCATTTTTACTGGGTGAAGGTCCCTCCTCCCAATTTTCTCGCAGCACATCTAAAATGCCCCGCGGCTTACGCCCGTATAACAATTCAAACTGGGAGAACCCCGTGGGGGACCTCTTGCACTGCAAATAACAAGGGTTCAAGCCATTTATCCCAGTTAGGTGCATCCTCACTTACGAATTTTTAAATTATATTCTTGAGGGTGCGATTGAACCGTTCAACTAAACCGTCTGTTTGTGGGTGATAAACGCTGGTGCGGATCGGCTTAATACCTAATAGCCCATACAGTTTGCTCAGCGTTCGTGACATAAACGAGGTGCCTTGGTCAGTCAGAATCTCTTTCGGGATTCCAACTCGGGAGATGATGCGGAAGAGTGCCTCCACAATACTGTGTGCTGAGATATTGCGAAGAGGCACCGCTTCTGGGTATCGCGTTGCATAGTCCACCAGAACTAATATAAAGCGGTACCCTCGTGTTGACCGATCTAATGGCCTGATGAGATCCATCCCAATTCTTTCGAACGGGGTCTCGATTAATGGTAGGGGGCGCAAAGGTGCTTTTGGAATGGCCACTGGATTTACTAACTGGCATTCGCGGCATGCCGTACACCACCTACGGACGTCGCCGTGAATCCCCGGCCAATAGAATCAGGCCATTTTTCGGGCTAGTGTCTTATCCTGCCCTAAGTGTCCAGCCATGGGATTAAAGTGAGCCGCCTGGAATACCAATTCCCGGTGGCTTTTTGGAATCAAAAGCTGGGTGATTTGTTCTTTTGTCTGAGTGTCCTGCTTCACTCGGTATAATCTATCTTTCATAATAGAAAAATAGGGGAAGGACGGGGTGGCGTTCGGCGGGAGCGTTTGACCATCGATTACTCTCACTTGGTCAAATGCATGCCGCAGAGTCTCATCTCGTGACTGCTCTAACGGGAAATCCGCAAGGGATTCCCCTAGAGAGGGAGGAGGAGCCTGTGGCTCCTCACTCCGACGCGAAGATGACATAGACGGCTCTGCGAGAGCTGCTCCCGCCAAAGTGACACCAGGACCTCCCCCTGCTGACCTATGGCAGGACCCACTATTCACTAGATGACTCATCAACTCCCCGAATCCCGGCCAATCAGTCCCCAAAATTATCGAGTGGGTGAGGCAAGGATTAACTTTACTATAAATTTTTCCCCTTGGAACAAAATGTGGACCAACACCAACAGGTAGCTGTGAACATCCCCGTGCACACACAACACCTTCACCCCCTGTGCTCCCACCAGTGCCTCGTCTTGCACCAGGCTTTGGTGAATTGAGGTCTGATTACAACCGGAATCCACCAATGCCTGATATGTATCCCCTTGGATACTCACCAGTATGTGATATGCTCCGGCCCGATCGAGGGCAGCTCCTGGCGCGTCGGGGATCCGAACCACCGCACCCACTTCCATTGCCGAACATTGCTGTTGGAGGTGGCCCGGCTCCCCGCAGTGCCAGCAAACCGGCCCGGGCTTCCTCTCTGCAGCGGCACCCTGGGGCTCACTCACCTGAGGGGGGGAAGAGACAGACACAGAAGGGAAAAATGGGAGGACACCGCGGGTGTGACGGGCCGGCTGGGGTGGGGCCGGCCCCCGCCTCCACGGTGGGGGAACGGGGCGAGGATGAGACACAGGAGGAGAGAGGGGGAGAGAGAGAGAGGAGAGGAGAGAAGAGGATGTTCGCTGTCCTGCCGTTGGAACAGACGCCAAATGGTCCTCCACCAACTCGATGGCCTGATCCAGCGACGCCGGGCGGTGGCACTGGACCCACTCCGCAGTTCCCTCTGGCAGGCGGCCGATGAACTGCTCCAGCACCACCTGATCGAGGATCCCCTCGGCGTCGCGGTTGTTGGCCCTCAACCACCGTCAGCAGGTGTCCCGGAGCTGCTGGCCAAACGCAAATGGCCGGCCGACTTCTTCCAGCAGCAGAGCGCGGAAGCGCTGTCATTGTTGTTCGGGGGTGCGCCCCACTCGCTGGAAGACGGCCTGGCAAAGGTCCGCGTAGGCCAGCCGGCGGTCGGCGGGGAGCTGTAGCGTGGCCAGCTGCGCCTCTCCCGTTAGCAGGGGGAGAAGGCGCGCCGCGTGCTGCTCCATTGGCCACCCCGAGGTCTCCGCGACTTGCTCGAAGAGCGTGATGAATGCCTCGGGGTCGTCCTGTGGGCCCATCTTGGTTAGGATGAGGGGGGACGGGCCCACAGTGGGAGCGCTGGTGGACCTCGCCGACGCGAGGAGGTGCTGGAACGCCTGATGATCTTCCTGCTGCACCAGCACCAGGGCCTCGAACCGGCGCTCTTGCTCCTTCCGGAGGGTGATTTAGCACCTGGTGCTGGCTCTGCTGGGCCGTGGTGAGGGCATGGACGAGGTCCGCGAAGGGGGAGGACTCCATGGGGCTGTTCTTTTCCTGTGCTCCGTCCCGGGTTTCGGCACCACTGTGGCAGTTCATAGGAGGGGGAGGAGCACAGAAAGACGGCAGGCCAGAGTAAAGTTCCATAATGCTATTTATTTGTTCTTTTCAGAGACAAATATATCCAGTCACACAGAACACACCAGTTGACTGGTTCCAGAGAGAGCTGCCTTTCTCTGCTCTCTCTCTCTTTATATAGGGCGCGGTCACTGGGAAGACACACAAACACAGGTTAATTGACATCAGGTGTAGTGATTCTGCCACTTACCTTCCCTGACTCTGCCCTCCTATCACAGACCGATGCTTGGCCACGCCCCCGCTGCCACACTCAACTTGTCGTGTTTGGAGGAGAAAGAATGCTGAGTTGCATCCAAAGAACACCATACCTACTATGAAGCATGGGGGTGGAAACATCATGCTTTGGGGCTGTTTTTCTGCAAAGGGACCAGGACGACTGATCCGTGTAAAGGAAAGAATGAATGGGGCCATGTATCGTGAGATTTTGAGTGAAAACCTCCTTCCATCAGCAAGGGCATTGAAGATGAAACGTGGCTGGGTCTTTCAGCATGACAATGATCCCAAACACACCGCCCAGGCAATGAAGGAGTGGCTTCATAAGAAGCATTTCAAGGTCCTGGAGTGGCCTAGCCAGTCTCCAGATCTCAACCCCATAGAAAATCTTTGGAGGGAGTTGAAAGTCCGTGTTGCCCAGCGACAGCCCCAAAACATCACTGCTCAAGAGGAGATCTGCATGGAGGAATGGGCCAAAATATCAGCAACAATGTGTGAAAACCTTGTGAAGACTTAGAGAAAACGTTTGACCTCTGTCATTGCCAACAAAGGGTATATAACAAAGTATTGAGATGAACTTTTGTTATTGACCAAATACTTATTTTCCACCATAATTTGCAAATAAATTCTTTAAAAATCAGACAGTGTGATTTTCTGGATTTTTTTTTCTCATTTTGTCTCTCATAGTTGAGGTATACCTATGATGAAAATTACAGGCCTCTCTCATCTTTTTAAGTGGGAGAACTTGCACAATTGGTGACTGACTAAATACTTTTTTGCCCCACTGTAGCTATTTGCCAGAAAGAATCCAAAACAGTGAGGAATTGACTGAGAAGAAGCGATTTTTTTTAGCTGCTCATTAAGGCTTAATTAGTCCATAACTTCAATACTTCTAATTAAGCAAATCTGGGTAGATGTTATATGCACCCTAGGTGCCCCACCTTCATGCCAGAAAGAATCAAAATCAGTGAAGAATTGAGGGAGAAGTAGCAATGTGTGTGAAAACTGCTCATTAGGGCTTAATTACTCCATATCTTCATTATTAATTGCAATTATGCAAATTTGGGTAGAAATTATATGCACCCCAGGCAAACCTACCTTCCTGCCAAAAAGAATAAAAATCAGTGAAGAATTGAGAGAGAAGAAGGAATTTTCATGAAACGTGGACGATGTCGGATTACGACGATGGACCACATATGATGGCATAAGCTCATCACCTGTTGGCTGGATGAGGTGATAAAGTGAAAAACTGTGGAAATGTATATGTTTTTATGTACTGCATAGCAGTGTTTTATGGTGGTAACTGGAATAACAACTGAAGTGGTGACCACAATTCTTGTGGATTTCTGGAGAGGACACTTTTTTTGACGGATTCACATTTCAACCACATGTGAAGCTCTGCTGCAAGTATGTCCTGTATCTGTTTCAAGTCCTGTTTTACTGTGCAACAATGGAGTATTCTGCTTCAAAAGGGACAAATATTTTCTTAAAAAATTATTTCCAACCTCATCATATGGTGAGATTGGAAATTATTTTTTAAGAAAATATTTGTCCCTTTTGAAGCAGAATACTCCATTGTATTCCATTCCATCCTCATCATATGGTGATATGAATAACAACTGATCAAGGACCGTGATGTCGCCCAGTATGGCGCAGCCGGGGCACCACCCTGGAGCCAGGCCTGGGTTTGGGGCTCGTATGTGAGCACTTGGTGCACTTTGGCACTTTGCCCACGGGGCCCGGCCGGGCTCAGCCCGAAGCGGTGATGAGGGCCCGACCTCCTGTGGATTCACCACCCACAGAGGTAGCCGTAGGGGACTGGTGCAGTGTGGATTGGGTGGCAGTCGAAGGCAGGGGCCTCGACGACCTGATCCCCGAACACAGCGGCTAGCTGTTGGGACATGGAATGTCACTTCACTGGGGGGGGAAAGAGCCTGAGCTTGTGCAGAAGATTGAGAGGTACTGGCTAGAGATAGTCGGGCTCACCTCCACACACAGCTTGGGCTCCGGAACCCAGCTCCTTGAGAGGGGCTGGACTCTCCACTTCTCTGGAGTCACCCATGGTGAACGGCGGTGGGCTGGTGTGGGCTTGCTTATAGCTCCCCAGCTCAGCCACCATGTGTTGGAGTTTACCCCAGTGAATTACTGGGGTAAACTCCAACACATGTGGCGACAGGGCTAACCACTACACCACCATGCCGACCCTAGTGGGTAATTTAGAGGCTGTCCACACGGTAACGGATTCAGGTGAATCTGATAAAATTGTTTATCATTTCGGCCTGGCGTCCACACGGCACCGGCATTTTGGGTGCCCCAAAACGATATTTTTTGAGAACGGGTTCCAGAGTGGAAAAATCTGGCAACGGCGCCGTTGCGAAGTCGTCTGGATGAGTAGAACGGATTTGTTTACGATGATGTCACAACCACATGAATAGAACAAGCAGCACTCTCGCTGTTTTGTATGAACCACTGCATTGCATTCACTTTTGTATACAGCTTTTCTTTTAAATAAACAAGTAACTGAACCATTTCTTGAATTTCTTTTTTTTTTATTGGATAAGACTGCTTTTCAAAATGTTCACACACACAATATAAAAAGTTATATAAATTATATAAAAAGGCTTTTCAAAATGTTCACACACAATAAGAAAATTGTTATATAAAACTATGCACACGGCGGCACGGTGGTGTAGTGGTTAGCGCTGTCGCCTCACAGCAAGAAGGTCCTGGGTTCGAGCCCCAGGGCCGGCGAGGGCCTTTCTGTGTGGAGTTTGCATGTTCTCCCCGTGTCCGCGTGGGTTTCCTCCGGGTGCTCCGGTTTCCCCCACAGTCCAAAGACATGCAGGTTAGGTTAACTGGTGACTCTAAATTGACCGTAGGTGTGAATGTGAGTGTGAATGGTTGTCTGTGTCTATGTGTCAGCCCTGTGATGACCTGGCGACTTGTCCAGGGTGTACCCCGCCTTTCGCCCGTAGTCAGCTGGGATAGGCTCCAGCTTGCCTGCGACCCTGTAGAAGGATAAAGCGGCTAGAGATAATGAGATGAGATGAGAACTATGCACACTAATAAAACTAATTTGTACACACAGAAGGCACGATTTCCTCGCGTAGTCGCAGCCATCTTCTTCTTGTTGTTATGTGTTCCTGTGAGTGCTTCACGCCGGGTAGAGGAAGGGGTTTATGCACATGCGTCCTACTTCTTCTATTGTTCTGGTGTCTCCGATGGGACCGTCTTACAGCGCACGTAGAAGTGTGGCATGTGTATTACATCATTTTCAGCAAGCGTTGCATTGCCATATGTACCTGATATTTTACTGATCTGTTGCCCATGTGGACGCGATATTTTATTTAATAAAATCTCGTTGCCGTTGTCGTGAGGATGTAGCCATAGTCTCAAAAATATACTCAAGGAATTTAAAAGCAGTCAAAGTCCTTCCTGTGAAAGCACCTGGTATTCCAGGGCAACCTGGTGTTCCCAGGTAGTCGCCCATCCAAGCATTAACCAGTGCTCATTTTCCCAAAAGCATCGTAGCACAAAGATCATCATTAAATGGTAGAGCAAGCAGCACAATGAACACTCTCTCTCCTAGTTCAGATGCTCTTAGCATTAAAAGGCTTTTGGGAAACCCACCCCAGGCCCTTCAGGCACATTAAGCAGCACCAATCTCCGTTTCTTTTGAGGACTTTCACTGATGTCACAGATTTTTGTTATTCATGCAGTGTCTGCCATATTGCCAGGCAAACAAAGAAACAGCCGCAACAGTTAATAATGAAAATCGAGACGACTACAGTCAGTACAATCTCTCTGAAATAATTAAAAATTTAGACAGATCGGATTTCAACATCCAAAAGCTAAAACATGCAGGCATCACAGATCCATATAATTTACCCACAAACATTTATTTATTATTTATTCTGCACAGAGGAGGAATTTTGCTGTGTTTGAGTGTACAAGTCACAAAAATAAAGGCTTCTTCTTAATTTTCCCACAAATGTATTTATTCTACTTGAAAAGTGTTCAGCAAACCAGCTAAGAAATTTGGGACACTACGACATCCTGAACTATTTAGTATTTGGATTTCTAAATACACCGGAGATAATAAAGGCATACAAAAGTACAGATGCCTACCAATATCTCGAGGCAGGTTTCATGCATGCCTGAATATTATGGGAAATTCAGAATAAAGAAAAATACATTATTATGACAAAGGTAAGCTTAAATGTGGACTTATAATAATAATAATAATAATAATAATAATAATAATAAAACAAGCCAGAGCCTAGATCTAGCATATTTTATGGTGTTTACCCGAGTTTACATTATCAGTACATAACAAACATGCTGCTAGTGAGCCAAGTATTAGGTCTAATAAAATATATCACGTCCAAAGCCCACATCCAGATCTACATTTTAATGTTGCACAGAGCTTTCACACTAACCTGATATAAAATGTTCTCCACACACACAGGAATGTTTTTGTCATCCAGTCTTCCTATTTAACTGCACCTTGCCATTTTTCTCGTCTTTCTGGATTTGCCGGGAAGTGGTAAAAAGTTAAACTGGCTTATCTCCACGTCTGTTATTACATCCCAAAGCACTACAGGTCTCTGGCATTGTTCTTTTCGATGTAACTTCTACAAGTTTATCTCTAGATATTTCGTGAATTGGGCTTACAATCACTCATATACACTTGTACCGGTCATTTTGCAACACAAAGCTCACCCGGCAACACGGCCACGTAAACAAATCCGCAATTAGGATGACATCATATGAAAGTCCTCCATAGCCCTCAGCCTCTCGCCAATTCCATAGCTAGGGTTACAGTGGGGGGCTGGTATTTAAATGCAGTAATATTGTAAAAATGATAATATGCAGTTTTAGATGTTACTGTAGCTGATCAGGTGATTGCTTTTTAGGAATTTAAATCTACATTCAAAATTCTGTCATTGTGACATGGGCCTCATTTATTAATCTTTACCTCTGTCAAATTTGTTGGAGAAGGTTACATTCTCGCCTCTGTTTTTTCTGTTCCCAACGTAACTCAAAAAGTAGTGAACAGATTTTGATAAAATTTTGAGGAAACTGGGCCAAGGAACAATTGATTAGCTTTTGATGCAAATCTGAATATGTGGTTTGGCAGAAGTATGCATTCTACCAAGTCAGGGCTCGAAATTCGCGGTGGTCCGGTAGCCCGAGGCGACTTAATTTGTCATTTGGTGAGTAATTCCTGTCACTAGCCAGCCCGGCTGGCTAGTTGAAAATAAAAAAGATATATGAAGCAAAGATTCAGACACACCGTCAACTAAAGCCGCCGCATATTAAGTGTGTGCCGTGTCTGTGTTAATCGATGTGTTTATCGGCAGGACGGTCAGGCTGTCGGTTTTTTCACTACTGCACATGCATATAACAGACATCCCAAGTCTCCCGGAAGTTCTGGGAGTCTCCCGCATATTGATAGTGGCTCCCTGATGCCCACAAATTGGATATCTCCCAGAATCTACAGCAAGCGAGCAAGAGCGTGCACGCGAAACATTAATGTCTGCATCGCGCATATGACGGAGAGCACGAGGGAGCGCGAGAGAGATTGCGTGTGTGCCTGTTCATGAAGCGCATGCTAGACAAAGAGCATCCTGATTGGTTTACAGCAGGGGTGTCCAAACTGATCCATAAAGGGCCGTGTGGCTGCAGGTTTTCATTCCAGCCATGCAGCAGCACACCTGATTTGGCTTATTCAATCAACTGACACACGCCACCCTTTAATCAAGGGTGGGTGTGGCTGCAAGTATTTGACTGTGTGAAGACAGTTCAGTTGATTGAATGAGCCAAGTCAGGTGTGCTGCTGCATGGCTGGAATGAAAACCTGCAGCCACACGGCCCTTTATGGATCAGTTTGGACACCCCTGGTTTACAGACATCCCAACCTGCAGACCCCCCCCCCCCCCCCCCACTGATGGGGAAAAAATTCCAATATATAATTATTTGTTGATATTATATTATGGTACCAGCGTTTCCGCTAGAAAAAAATTCTGCTGGTCAAAGTGACCGGCAGAGGTTTCACCTTCCGGACATTTTGATAACATGCCGGTCAAATATTCCATCGTTCCTAATTAGCCTAGTGCAGAAAAATTGGAAGTAGACTGTTAGCTTAAAGAATGACAATTAGACCGTATAAAAATAATGCAACATGTTTATTGGCCTTACTTTCA
The DNA here is from genome assembly GCF_027579695.1 of Neoarius graeffei. Classification (NCBI taxonomy): domain Eukaryota; kingdom Metazoa; phylum Chordata; class Actinopteri; order Siluriformes; family Ariidae; genus Neoarius; species Neoarius graeffei. The sequence goes on from NC_083574.1 coordinate 18,086,617, forward strand.
AATAATTCCATGAACACTCGTTGCGCAAACGACCCCATGCGTTATTCGCATGAGGTGCCCGAGTTATTTTTAAGAAACGTATCATTAATGATGAACCACCAATCATCCTTCCCCATATCAAACAAATCAGAAAAAAATACAGGTTCTTCCTTGTGGTTTAATAAACTAATCCCCCTTCCCCACATCAAACAAGACTAAATAACAGCCTAATAATAACACTGTGTCTTGACGTGCACCTGAATGGTGCAGGTTAAATTGTCAAATAGTAGGCTAACTATCAAATTATTCATAACACTGCCTCGTATAATTGAACTCCTACTTTTTACGCTGTTTGGGAGTGTTGAAGTTGGCAGCTGCTGACATGAAATCGAAACTTTGCAGTGTCTCTCCACAACTGGCAATACGCATAAGTCGCGTAACCTTGTTCTCTGAGAGGCGACTTCGCTGCTTCGTCTTGATCCGATTCTGCAGCGAAAACCCCCTCTCTGCAGGAACACTCGAGACAGGGATCACACAGGCTATTTTGGCGAGCTTGGCCCACTCTGGAAATATTTCGTTGAAATCCCGTATGAGGACTTCACAGGCTGTGGTGAATTGCAATCCTCACAGCCACAGAGCGCTGTCATCACAGCGAGGGCATCTCATCGCAGGGCCACGGCATCGATAAGAGTGGTGTCTGCAGACTCAACGCTTGTGAAATGGGAAACAACCATTCTGATCGTTACCACCAATTACCTGACATCTCAGCCATGGGAACTTTTCACTCCATTCCGAACGAAACCCCCGACACTTTTGCTTTTTCTCTGGAGGTGGAGCTGTCGGCACATCTGGGACAGAGCGTTGATCATGGGATTCACCATCACCTCTCTTGTGAGTCGCATCTGGCCTCTGAAAAAAACTTTTAAGGCTAGTCTGCCTGGGACCGGCCATATTTTAACTTAGCCTAGGTATTTGTTTGTTAGCAGAAGACGTTAGCCGCGTTCACTAAACAAAGTGGTTGTCATGTTTATTTTTACGCAGATTACGCTGTAGAATCTTTGCTGCAAACAAACGCTGGTCGGCCAATCACACATGTTCCTTCCAATGTGTTTTTATTAGGTTAAATTATTTTATTTTAATATTGTGTTACTACATTAGACCTAAATGGTAGTATTATTCTGAAATTCAAATTGTGTTAGAGAGACAGGATTATTAGTCAATTTCAATCGGACAATTTGACCGGTGAGATTTCATTTTCTCGGACATTTTTTTTTTCCGGCCAATGTCCGGTAATTACCGGACAACGGAATGTCTGTATGGTGCTCTGTGTTGTTCTCATTTATGTATTTAACAACAGTATCAAAATACTCCGGTTCTTGAAATAAATGCACATTAGTCATGAACAATGATAAATACTCTCTTTTGTGTTATTTTTGACAGAAGTAAAATTCATACATGAACAAATTTTGGCTAGTTGATTTTCTGTTTGGCTAGTTACTTTGGAAGGTAACTAGTCCGGCTGGCTGGTGAAAAAATATACAAATTTCGAGCCCTGCAAGTGCCCTTCTAGTTCAAGAAAGTTGTGTTTGTGTAATTGTAAAAGTAGTAATAGAAATGCTTGCGTAAGCTGAAATGAACTAAAATTTACAAACAATTCAGGAATACTAATTTTCTTTATGCTTGCATATGAATTTTGCTCACCCCATAACATGCAAAGCACATTCCCAACACAGCTCATTTGCATTTAATTATGTTCACAAAAGTCCATTAAAAGTTCAAGTGCACACACAGCTGGGAGCATGAAATGAATAGAATATTACTAATAATAATAATAAGTGACCATTCAATCTTCCCTCAGCTACAGCTTAAGGCTATTCCAGACAGACCGGTCCATCCTCCGTTTATACAGCAGCATTTCCTTTGGCATAATTAGATAATTAGTCCAATTTGTCAGAATTTATGGGCTTGTGTTGGCTCACTTTCTTTATTTTTCATATTGTTGAATTAATGTCAATAATATAAAATGACTGGGTTTCATAAAATACTCTCAATGGTACTCTTGGTCCCTGACCTAGTGAACTAGCATGAGAATATGTTTTTGATTAAGACTCCAAAACAGTTCTATAAGTCAGTCTGGATAAGGACATCTGCCAAATGCTGTAAATAAATAATTTAAACTTGACATTACAGGCATTTAGCAAACACTCTTATCCAGAGCAGCATACAACATACCCAACACAACCTGGGAAGCTGTTGGGGTTTAGGCGCCTTGCTCAAGGGCACTTCAGCCATTCCTGTTGGTCTAGGGACTCAAACAGGTGACCATTTGGTCCCAAAGCTGTGTCTCTATCCATTAGGCCATGGCTTGACAGTATATACCATATATTAAAGTGTCATAAGCCAAGAAGCCTTTATTTATTTAGGGGCAAGGATCACTGGAGGAGTAGTACCTTTCTGGATGGCCTATGTCACCTTAGCATCCCAGGCTGGTCTCCCTATATCCAGTTTCATGTGATGCGTAACATATGGCCAAATCATCATCAGGAAGTGGCCTTTCTATCTAGCCTCTCACATGTTTGAAGACCGTCCGTAGTGGCTCCAAGCGCCGCCCCTGGTATTGCAGAATGCGGCAGATCTAGGGGAGAAAACCCTGAAAAAAAAAACACTGTGAAATGATATGAGTATGGATAACCTAGAACCTGTGAACGACGTTAATGGGTCCCAGACCAATGGAAAGGGAACCTCGTCCAGCAGAGATGGCGTGAAAAGCCAGGCCCATCTAGGTCGTCATCATGCGACTGGCATGCAGCATTATAGTGAAGTAGCCTCTTCTGGCTGTCTTGCTAATCGTTTCAAAAAAGGCAAAGAACCTTTTTTGTCCTGCACCTCCAGGAAAAGATCAAATTTTGTTGTTGGTTCTATAAACACCTTAACTTGTAAAGACGAGATGAAGCTGTGGCAGCGGGGGCGTGGTCAAGCATCGGTCTGTGACAGGAGGGTGGAGCCGGGGAAGGTGAGTGGCAGATTCGCTACACCTGACGGTAATTAACCTGTGTTTTGTGTGTGTTTTCCCAGTAACCGCTCCCTATTTTAAGAGGCTGAGAGAGAGCAGAGGGAGCGCGACCCGGGAGTGGAGGCTGAGAGTGTGTCTGTGTGCTGCGAGTTCTTTTTAGACTGAAAAGTTTATTAATAAAATACGCTGTTACTCCCTCCAAACGTTGTCCTGCCGTCCTCTGTGCTCCACCCACGCATTGTCCGCGCTACAGAAGCTTTTCCAGATTGTATATCAATGTAAAATGTTGGGACAGGATTTTACCTTCATTCAAGAAACCCATATGACTGGTACCCAGGCTATATATTTCCAACATAGAGAGATCGCCAAATGGTCATTTATTAATTCTGGTTTCCAAGGAAAAGCAGCTACTGGAGTTGGAATGGTACTATCTCCTCATGCAAAGCTTCTTGAGAGTGAAGTAGTTTTGGAAGGTAGGATTGTGGTTGCAAGACTGAAGGTAAAGGGTACAAAAGTTACAGCAATATGTGCATATGCCCCTACTGATACTAGTGCTGACTCTAGCAAAAAGTGCTTCTACCACCTTCTAGATGGTACCATTAAGAACATGAAAAAGACCTTTCCAAGTTTTAAGATAGTTATCGGTGGAGATATGAATACCACCATCGGAAATGATTCTGTAGGCATGTGGAATTGCCTTGGTCTGAACAATGATGATCTTACTACAAATGGTAATGGTAGACTTTTATTAACATTATGTGAGAATAACAACTTATTCATCATGAACTCAATGTTCCCAGCAAAAATCATCCATACACTCGTCCACATGATACATGAGGACTGGTTTTAAGAAAAGAACTGATTATATCCTGACAGAAGAATATGTTAGGAAGAGATCAACTCAATGCCATGTCTACCGTCGGGCAAGTATTCCTTTCGAGTCTGATCACCGAATGGTGGTACTGTTTTCTAAACTACTAACTAAAGCTGAAAGGAAAGAACAATGGCGGAGGCATTCAACAGTGAAGAAGAAAAAAGCTGTGAACTGGAGATTGGTTGTCCAAGATAAACAGATAGCAGATAATTTCAGTCTTGCGTCTGAAGAAGTACTATTAAGAAAGGCAGATAATGTTAACATGCTAGATGTGGATGACACTGAAAAAATTATCATAGATTCTCTTTGTGAAGCAACTGCTAGAGTTGTGCCTGAAAAATCTCTTGCTAAACAAGAGTGGGTAAATGATGAATTTCTCTTGCTTATTAAAGAACGCAGTACCTGCAAGAATCCCACAAGACTCAAAGAACTGCGATGCCAGATCAAAAAACTCTCAAGAAGTCTGAAAAATGATTTTTATACCAGAAAAGCAAATAATCTAAATGGAGCTAGTGAGGCAAAATATGCTGAAGAGGAGTTCAAATTGTTGAAAGATTATAGTGTCACCAAGAAATTAAGTCAATCTACAATGCCATCCAAGAAACTTGAAAAACACTTCAGTGAACATTTTGGCCATTTGTCAGGTGATCAGCCTGATGAAGTCAGTAACCCACAAGATTATCTGCATGTACTACCAACATTTGAGTATGAATCATTGGATATTGATGAAGGCCCCCCTACGGTTAAAGAGGTTGTTGGAGCTGTGAAGAGTCTTAAAAATGGAAAGTGTATGGGATCTGATGGACTGGTTGCTGAACAAATCAAGTACAATTTTTCAACAAAGCTGGTCTCTTTACTGTATGCTCTGATAGCTCTCATTTGGTCAACATATACCGTACCAAAATCGTGGCTCCACTCTCTGATAACATGCCTATACAAGAACAAAGGAGATAAGATGGATCCCAGTAATTATCGTGGTCTTTCTATTACTGCTACATGCTCTAAAATCTTTATTGCAATAATAATTGAACGATTAAGACCATTATATGAATATTTGCTTCTTACAACTCCGTTTGGTTTTAGAGCAAATAAGTCTACAAATTATGTGATTTTTGTAGTCAAGGATGTTATTGATAATCATCAGGGTGAACTTTTCTGCTGTTTTATCGACCTGAAAGCAGCATATAATTGGATTGATAGAGACATTCTTTTCAAGATCCTAGAGATACGTATTGGAGCAAGAACACTAGTAAAATTACTGAAATGCATTTATAATGGGACGACTGCAGCAATTAAACACTTACTGTAATAACATCATTTGAAACAATCTCTGGCTGCAGACAGGGAGGCAGAGAATCCCCATGCATTTTCAACATTTTTCTTGACTTCATTCTTAGATGTATTCTCCATCGAATTAGTAAAGAGATATGTAATCCTGGAGTACTTTTAAAGTATAACATCCCATATACTTGTACCAACCGAAGCCAACGTAAAGAACATCCTTGTAACGGAGAAACTCGACTTATTCAAGTTACTTATGCAGATGACATCGTTCTCTTCTGTAAAAGTGTATCTGAGTTGAACGAAATGCTTAAAGTATTTGATGAGGAGTTCACCATTTCGACAGAAAAAACAAAGACAATGTGTTTCAATGTTCTTCCTGAAATCAAGGCATCCTGATCTCTTATTAAAATAAGAGACACATGTATTGAGAATGTAACCAGTTTTACCTATCTTGGACATACCATCTCCAATGTAGAAGAACATTCAGCATTTACCATTCAACGCATCGTCTCAGCCCACAAGAAGTGGAATGAGATTAAGACAGTACTTACAGATCATCGAGTTAAACTGCTGACACGAGTAAAACTTTTAACTACTTGTGTTCGCAGTCGTCTTACCTACAGTATCCAAGCCTGTTTTCTTAATGAGGGTCAGCTAAAGAAACTGGAGACTATGTGGATGAATTTTCTTAGAAAACTTGTACGTAAAGGGTTTGAGCGTGTAAATGTACCAGTAAGATACAGTAGGAGTAGTTGTAGAGACGTACCTGCAATGGATGAAGAGGATGTGGACTGGCGTTATAGATATTCTAACAGTGACATACTCTGTCTCACTCATTCTATGCCAATCCGTAACTTCTACCTATCTCAACACCTAAAGTATATAGCCCACATAACAAGACTACCAAATTCTGCATTACAAAAACAGATCCTGTTCTGCTGTAATAAAAAACCTTATAGCCGTGATATATGGAAAAGATATGAGGGCCTTACTGGACTATCCAAAATGCAAATCCAAAGGCAGATGCAAGACAAAAAGCAGTTCATGCCGATGTTGGAGTGACTCCTTGGCACCCAACCCGCTGAAGTAGTGGATGAGGAGATATGATGATGATGATGATGATGATTGTCACATGTACACTCAAACACAGACTTAAGCACACAGTGAAATTTAACCTCTGCACTTAACCCATCTGAAACAGTGAACACACATGTGCACACATACAAGTGAGCAATGAGCACACACACATACCCAAAGCAGTGGGCAGCTATGCTACAGCACCCAGGGAGCAGTTGGGGGTTTGCTCAAGGGCACTTCAGCCCAACCTCAGGACATGACTGCCCCATGTTAACCTAACCACATGTCTCTGAACTGGGGGGAAAGCCAGAGGAAACTCACGCAGGCACGGGAAGAACATTCAAACTCCACACAGAAAGGCCCCTGTCGGCCACTGGGCTCAAACCCAGAACCTTCTTGCTGTGAGGCAACAGTGCTAACCACTACACCACTGTGCCATAATCCATGCAAATGATGTCATTATAATTTGAAGTTGATCAAATTGAAGGTTACATTAATTAGCCTTTTTTCACACACTCAGGAGCATGAGTATAATACAAATGTTCATCCAAATTTACAGGATTTTCATGAATACTAAATTTCTGGTGTAAATGCTCGTATGAATGATTTACACATACTAGTAAATCCATCCGTATCCAGTTTAATAAACAAGCCCCCAGTGTTTATTGTTGAACTGAGCTGAATTTCGTTCTATATTTTGCAGTAGGTGCTATCATAGTATTTCAGTCACATGATTTTTCATATTTAGGACCAAATTTCTGGCTTCACTGCACAAGGTACAGTATGTTGGACATTATTATGTAACTATAGGCAACAGATGGCTACCAATGACTCACTGCAGAAGAGAATACATTGACAGAGCCAATCAAATATGATCTTTATGTACTTTCCATCTGCTGAAAGTACTTAATAATGTATCAAATCATGGAGCATAACATAAGCTAATGTAGCTAGGGGTTGGCATGACCAGAAGGATCTGCTGTCATGTTGCTTGTGAAAGATGCACATGTATTACATGTATTCAGGTGTATTAGGGCAGGCAGCATGGTGGTGTAGTGGTTAGCACTGTCGCCTCACAGCAAGAAGGTTATGGGTTTGAGCCCAGTGGCTGACAGGAGCCTTTCTGTGTGGAGTTTGCATGTTCTCTGCATGGGTTTCCACCAAAGGCATGCAGTTAGGTTAACTGGCTACTCTAAATTGCCCATAAGTGTGAATGGTTGTTTCCCAAGCCCAGAAATGGGAGGGTTGTGGCAGGAAAGGCATCCAACATAACTATGTTCCAGTTAATATAACATGGATCAATAGGGTCCACACGGACCCTAACCTGGCAACAGTGGTGGACAAGGAGGAAGAAGAAGGTGTATTAGAGCAGTCAATTATCAGAATAACTGAAAATAAATATGTTTAACAAAGTACAGACACAATAACTTTGGTGCAGTTAATCAGCTCTTTAGTCCTCAAAATGGCAGTGTGGTATCACATGAGATGAAAGGATATAAGGTGGGCCTGTGCACAAGGCAGATTGGCTTCATGAGAATCCTAAAATGTATTGAACGTTTGTTAACTAGTGCTTGATAAGAGCTCATCCATGATCCCCTTGCCCTTGAGATCCTCTTAATATGCAATGAAGTATCAGCTCTTGTTTACTTTCAACATAAACATGCTGGAGTGTCTTCCAGATGAGCAGTATGAAAGAAAAGAAAATCATTCTAAGCTTATCCTATCGTCTGGAGTCCTCTCTTCTTATTCTCTTCTTCTTCTTCTTCTTCTCTGCAAGCTGCCCTCCTCAAGAGGACAATGTTTTAATTTCAACTCCAGATGCCAAGGAGGAAACAGCCTAATGATTTTTTGAAGGAATTATTCAGATCACACTTAAACTAAAAGGAACAAAGCCCTAGGCATTTGAATGTGCATTACACACTGACACATTGGTAGCTTTAATAATCCTGACAGACCTTGCGTGAGCTCGCTGCTATTACAGCTCTAAATGTTCACTCTTGCTCCCTGAACACATCCCTGTGTATGTCTCAGATGTAGGAGGATGGTATTAAAATAGTCTCATCAGTGGAGCTCAGTGGTGAAGGCATGTTAGGATTGACCTTGCATAACCTAGTGAGATTTGCTCATCTTTATTCTAGTTCACATTTCATAGATCTCCTGTTTTTACATTCTCATGCCAGGATGTGGAATGTTGCACCATCTGGCCTGTCAGTGCCATGGGGTCATTCCAGAGCACTATGATACTTGTGTTTTGTTGCTCTTTTCCTCATATTATAATTCAGTTTGGAAAACCTTGTACAAACTCAGTTTCTTGATATTTAAAAAAAAATTAAACCTATAACAATTGGAGACAAGAAAACTAATTACACATATAATGAACAATTATCTCATGAAATTGAGTCGTACATGAGCTGATAGCCGATGGGGTGTGTAGCGCCAAGTCGGCTATGAGCCATGTACCATGAGATTGAGTGGAATAACTGTTTTATTCTATCCACATTCACTGGATTTTGAGAAACAGAGCATTTTTAAAATTGCCTATGTTGTTCAGCCGTGCTCGTCTCCTCTCCATACTAAGCCTCAGAATTTCCTCGCCCTTTTTCCGAATCACGGACGAAATTCTAAAAAAAATCATAACGTGCCATGGTCACGAGTACTGTTGTGACCACAACCACATACAGCACAAAGATATGGCATAGCTAAAAGAATGCTTAAAGCAGTGGAAAAACAGAGTTGCACATGCTGGACTATGTTTTGTATGGAATGTCGCTTGAGCCCGCATTTGTCTCTCCACCAACATGGCAGACATCCGGGTTTCCATTTTGCTTTGACGTTACTTGCAAGTCAAGGATTGTGGTTGTATGAAGCCCTCCTAACCACCAGGGGCAGTAGCTCCTTAATACTCCCGTCTGTGTGTGCACATGCATTTCTGAGATCCAAAAGTCCTGCAGAACTAAAAGTTCAATAGTGGAGTGATAACCCACACAACATGAAATGATACATAATAAAATATACTGAGGGTTGATTTATACTTCTGCAAGAGCGTATCTGTGAGCACGTCAGGACATCGTGTGTGGATACAAACAGAGGGTGAAGTCTTGAAACTTGGACTTAACCTAAGCATGACCTCCAAGTTCAGGGTTGCAAAACCACACTAAAATTTATGTGATTCAACAGCAACGATGAGTCAAAACAAAGGTGGTGTCCATGTTTCACTGTCGGAAAAATACAATATGGGCATAGCTTTGTTATGAAAAGTGCTGGGAAAATGAAACCTCATGGGATTAATTTATTTTAAACCAAATCAATTCTCAGTGAAAACATTTCTATAGTATTTTCACTTGACTGTATTCAGCAGTATTAGTAGCTTTTGTATCAGAGCACTTCAACTTTAACACGTTTAAATCCACAATTCTATCAATTATGGAAAGACAATACTTTAGATTTTAAATTTATTGACTTACTGACATCATCTACAGTACCAGTCAAAAGTTTGGACATGCCTACTCATTCATAGGCTTTTTTGTATTTTGACTATTTGAAGAACAATACTGTAAACATAAAAACTATGAAATAACATGGAACATATATGGAATTATGTGGAAAACAAAAAAAAGTTTTTTTAAAAAAACTAAATGTTTCATATTTTAAATTCTTTAAAGTAGCCAACGTTTACCTTGATGACGCTTTGCACACTATTGGCATTATTTTAACCACTTTCATGAGATAGTCACGTAGAATGTTTTTCAATTAACAGATGTGCCTCATCAAAAGTTAATTAGTGGACATGTTTCTTGCCTTCTTAATACATTTGAGATCAAATAGTAAATAATCCATCCATCCATCATCTGTAACCGCTTATCCTGTGCAGGGTCGCAAGCAAGCTGGAGCCTATCCCAGCTGACTATGGGTAAGAGGCGGGGTACACTCTGGACAAGTCACCAGGTCATCACAGGGCTGACACATAGAGACAAACAGCCATTCACACTCACATCTATGGTCAATTCAGAGCCACCAATTAACCTAACCTGCATGTCTTTGGACTGTGGGGGAGCACCTGAAGGAAACCCACGCAGACACATGCAAACTCCACACAGAAAGGCCCTCGTTGGCCACTGGGCTCAAACCCAGGACCTTCTTGCTGTGAGGCAACAGTGCTAACCACTACACCACTGTGCCACCACACGTTGAGTGGTATCTCATCTCATCTCATCTCATCTCATCTCATCTCATCTCATCTCATTATCTCTAGCCACTTTATCCTTCTACAGGGTCACAGGCAAGCTGGAGCCTATCCCAGCTGACTATGGGCGAAAGGCGGGGTACACCCTGGACAAGTCGCCAGGTCATCACAGGGCTGACACATAGACACAGACAACCATTCACACTCACATTCACACCTACGGTCAATTTAGAGTCACCAGTTAACCTAACCTGCATGTCTTTGGACTGTGGGGGAAACCGGAGCACCCGGAGGAAACCCACGCGGACACAGGGAGAACATGCAAACTCCACACAGAAAGGCCCTCGCCGGCCCCGGGGCTCGAACCCAGGACCTTCTTGCTGTGAGGCGACAGCGCTAACCACTACACCACCGTGCCACCCACGTTGAGTGGTATATCAGATATATTCCATTCAGCTAGCATGATATTGAACAAGTCAAAGATGACCATAACCATGTTTACTTTATCATTAAACAAAACATTGCACAATTTAAGAAAGAAATAAAGAACAACTTTATTCATCACATACTTGTGAAATTCCTCTCTGCATTTAACCCATCTGAAGCAGTGAACACACACATGCACACACACGTGAGCAATGAGCACACACACATACCCAGAGCAGTGGGCAGCCATGCTAACGGCACCCGGGGAGCAGTTGAGAGTTAGGTGCCTCACTCAAGGGCACCTCATCATCCCATATACCTAACTGCATGTCTTTGAACTGTGGGGAAAACCGGAGCACCTGGAGGAAACCCACACACACACGGGGAGAACATGCAAACTCTGCACAGAAAGGCCCCCGCAGGCCGCTGGGCTCGAACCCAGAACTGTCTTGCTGTGAGGCGACTGTGCTAACCACTTACATCACGGTGCTGCCAATGTTTTATAGTTAAAAGTATCACCGATACTGAAAGCGCTTATAACCAAGACTCCTTCCATAAATATGAAATAAACATCTCTTAACCATAAAAAAGTGTCATGTCCACAAGTATAAGAATGTCTTGTACAGTGTTGTAGACAGAACAACATTGTGCCTCCACCATTCTCTCTCTCTGGACCGCACCATCTGAGCCCAAGTGGTATGCAAAGGTGAAACAACTTGGTGGTTGGTAAGGTTGCCCTGCAGTGACAACTAATTTGCCATGTGATGCCATCTATTTACCAATAATCTGATTCCTCCACATGCTATCCAGTGTCTTCACCAGTGACTCCAAGAGTTCTTCTGCTGTTGACACCATCTGACGCCCTGCTGCCAGCATTTTCGCTATTTCACCCATAGTTGGGGCTCAGTTGGTGGATGCCAGGGCATGTCCACAGGCCGGTGGGCCTGCACATCGCACATCTGGGGGCTGAGCTCCACCAAGATTCCTAGCCGCTTAGCCTGAAGGCGCAAACCTCCAGTTTCTGTGTGGTACCACAAAGAGGTGACAGCTAGGGTCCTGATGCTGGAGAGGCTATGTACTGCCAGAAAGGACTTACGCACTCTGCCTTCTTTTCACCCATAGGGCTATGCAGTGGTGATAGGCGCACGACCACACTAGATGCATCACACCACCCTGTGTCATAAGGATACACCACAGACAAGTATAAGAATTACTTTGTTAAACAATTTGTTTTTTAAATCTTTATTATTAATTTCAGATTATAGCTGCTGTACAAGTCCCAGTATATAAGCAGTTACTATAGAAACAGTAACATATAAGCATGAGTATATTAATATTAACATATCGTACAGGTTGCAGCCAGAACTACTTTATATACCCTTAACTAAAATAATCCAAACCTGCTTCTGATCATATTTGAGTATAAATTTGCTGCAGTATAAAATATATTAATATGTAAGGGACAATGAACAGTGAGCAGATCGTCATTGCAAAATTAACCCTAACATGGTGATGCAGGACCCCGATGTGAAGCAGAGGGATCTTGAATCACCCTTTAGGCAGTTATTTCACAATAATAACCAGTTCACTGTACATTATCATGCTTATTACACAACTACTTACTTACTAAATAAATCAATAATTTAACACACACACACACACACACACACAAAAAGATTTTAAAATAGTTTATTGCTTCTGCTAATGACCTGGTTCATTGCAACAGTTTGCTGTACAGAGCAAAAATGTGTTATGCAGAAATAACAGACCACAGATTGCCGTAACTGACCAGTCAGAATTGAGGTATTCAACAAAACCGTGTAATAACTGTATATAATAATGTAACCTAGTAGATATATGTCAATATAAAGTAGGTTGATCATAGCGATTTTTTTCTGTGATATAATCAATAAATTATCTTCTTGTACCACACTCATGTCTCCAGTGTCTTTTCTTATAACACACTATCAGCATTCCTTCCTGGTTTCACATTTATTTACAATGTAGATATTCTGCTTCAGGTTCAACCTTGGTGTTCAGAAGTAACGACACAGTAATGACCTCTCACAATCAAATCCTCTCTAGCCAGCAATCTGAACCTCTTAAATCTGTATATTTAATAATCTGGTGTTGTTGTAATGCCAAATAAACAGATGAATCTTAATGTGCAATTTTGCTGTTAAGAGTTTAAAGTTAATTTTCACTAGAGATTGCAGCAAGTTGGCCAATAATCATTTGGTCGATGAGTAGCATAAAAATTTACATTTCCATTAATATAATTAATAAAAATTAACAAAAGAACAGAATTAGACCTGAAACTTATATTCATACATATTATCGACACTATAGTTGCATATTAAATGGAAAATATTAAATAGGAATCAAATGTTAAATAAATAATTCATACAAGCACACAAAGGAAATATCTAAAACATATACCAGTCAAAAGTTTGGATACCTTCTAATTTAGTAGTTTTTCTTTATTTTTATTTCTTAAAAGACACATCATGTCTTAACGTAATGATGGACTGGCATTTCTCTTGACTTAGTTGAGCAGTTCTTGACATAATATGGATTACAACAATTGTCAAATAGTTGGCAAATGAACATTGGGTATGAATACATCCTGCAGGGCAGCATGCAAACAGCAGATTCACACATTCATTCACACCTTGGGCTATACAGAGAATAGCCCATTCACCTACTGGCAGGTATTTACTAGGAGGTGGAAGGAAACTGGGGAGAGGGAAAAAAAACAGGAACCAGTGCTCAGGATCAATTCACAGACCCTGGAGCTATTTAGCGGGAACACTACCCACTTTGCCACAATGGTACCCTCCCTTTGGGATTAGAGAAGTAAATTGAATTGACTTAGGTTGAATTTTCATGGTTCCAGTTTACTGGACCTTACTCCTGAGAAAAGAAATAATCTTTTCGACTTCCCTGAGGCAAATATTGCATCTAATGTCACCTTGTTTTGCATACAAGCACAGATCTGATAGTGGCAAACCCCAGGTGTATGTTAATGCACTCACTCATAATACACTATTGTTTCTGTAGTACTAACTTACACAGGATTTAGAATTAACAAATCAGCATTGATTCATAAACAGAGATTGTTTGACTTCCCTACTTGCATCTTTATTGCAGCATGCCTTGCCAGATGGCAGCAGTTACCATTTTTATGATGGTCTTTGGTATGACCCAACCATGAGTAGAACTCTCCCGGTTGAGAGGCGGACATGCTAATCACTAGGCCATCTCACAGTTACCAGAGGGCTCAACTCAAACTCTCACGATTACCAGAGAACTAGCCCCCTGCTGTAACCTTAGCTGTATAGGTGAGAGGCTGAGGGCTATGGAAACGGAGATTGGTGCCACACCCATGCACCTCAAACAGCTGGTTAGTACTGGGACAGGAAGACCAGATCCTGGCATGGAAGGGACTTTGACTTTTTTTTTTTGATTGATTAATTCATAACAATAATTTCAAAGAAAATATCTGACAGTACTGGCATCCAAAATGCTTTCCCATTTGTTAAAGGTCCCATGGCATGAAATTTTCACTTTCTGAGGTTTTTTAATGTTAAAATGAGTTCCTCTGACCTTCTTAAGTCACCCCAGTGGCTAGAAATTTCATAATGTGTAAGCCAAACTATGCCCATCCTTTGTCAACATTTGAGAATGGCGCGTCAAAATGGCGCGTTGATAGGCTCTTCCCTTTACTACGTCAGCAAGGGAGATGATCCCCACGCCCCCCCTCTGGATTCCCACCCACTGTATGGATTGCCCGCCCAGCTCAAAAGTTGCCACCAAACATGGAAGTTGCGCTGTACATGGATGTGACAACACAGAAAGGAGTCTGTTTTTACTGCCGACAGGAGAGCCCCTGAAGACGCAGTGGCTTAATTTTATTTACTCCAATAATACGCCGTCGAGTCTACCTAAGACGGTGTATGTTTGTCGGAAGCATTTTCCTGATGAATATTTCCACAACTTGGGACAGTACAGGGCAGGTTTTGCACATCAGCTGTCACTGAAGCCTGGGTCCGTACCAAGCATCCCTGCTGCATCAGCCACAAACAGCGAACAAGTAAGTGTATAACTGTTAAGTCATTTTGCCGTGTTTTAAAATCGGTGCGTTAGCCTTGCAATGGCTACATTAGCTGTGCAGCTAACCGCTTCCTGCAGTTAGCCAGGTACAGTACTCTGCGCTACAAAACCAAAAAGCATGCAGCATGCTCTGTTAAACTGAGTTTAGTCTGGAAATTGACTGTAACTTATGAGCTTGTGTTTTGCCGTGTTTTAAAATCGGTGCGTTAGCCTTGCAATGGCTATAGCTGTGCAGCTAACCGCTTCCTGCAGTTAGCCAGGTACTCTGCGCTACAAAACCAAAAAGCATGCAGCATGCTCTGTTATAATAGCCAATCAAAACAGTTTTTACAAAGACACCCACATTCTTTTTTTAAGTCACTCGTTCATTTTATTTGTTTGTTTGTTCAGTAAAAACCCAAACATTTGTTGAATTTATTTTATTTCCTCGCGTCGCACCTTAATGACATCAGCGCGTGGTATTTTTCCCTTCGCGGTTTGTTCCTTCTCTCTCGCCATAGTAAGACACCCACATCCGCTTGTTCTGACCCACTGGAGGTAGTGTCACAGTGCTGTTAGCCAATCAGAGGTAACATGTTTACATGTCATGAATATTAATGATAAGAGCTGAAATCCTGTCACTCTCCCGCCACCCACTCCTCCACCAAACTAGAACAGCCTGAAACAGGAGAACCACAGCATTTTTTTCACCAAAACTGGCTCACAGGGCATTCATTTATACTAGAGACCATCACACAATTAATGAAAAAACGATGCCATGGGACCTTTAAGAAGGGTTAGGGTTTTCCTACTGACGGTCACAGGGGAAGCTGAAGCCAATCCTAGCTGACTTCATGAAAGAGGCGAGGTATAACTTGGACAGGTCGTCAGTCTATCACAGGGCTAACACAGAGAGACAGACAAACATTCATACTCACATTCACATCTATGGGCAATTTATAGTAGCCAGTTCACCTCTCAAGGACTGTAGGAGGAAACTGGAGCACCTGGAGGAAACCCATGAAGGCATGAGGAAAACATGGAAACTCCAAACACAATGACCCTAGTCAACTGGCAGGTTCAAACCCAGACTCACCACTGTGTCACCCAGTTAGCAAGTTAATGATTCTTAACAGCGGGGGGGGCATGGTGGTCACAAGAAGGTTCATAAGAAGCTCATCACAAGAAGGTTCTGGGTTTGAGCCCAGTGGCCGACAGGGGCCTTTCTGTGTGGAGTTTGCATGTTCTCCCCATGTCTCTGTGGGTTTCCTCCGGTTGCTCTGGCTTCCCCCACAGTCCAAAGACATGCAGTTAGGTTAATTGGCTACTCTAAATTGTCCATACTGTAGGTATGAATGTGTGTGCAAATGGTTGAGAGGAGAAAACCTCTACAATAATCCAGTAGAAGGCATCGGGAAACTACTACTGTAAGTCTTCCATAGAAACTTTGATGACTGAAGCCATCAAAGCAGACCTGCCATCAGGCAGAACACTGAAGAAGAAGAATAGCAGGGGAAAATTTCAGTGACTTCTGAACTGTGGCACGATGGTTTGTTTGAGTATTTCAGAAACTGCTGATCTCCTTGGATTTTCACAGATTTTCAACTTTCTCTGGAGTTTACACAGAATCATGAAATTATTGTATGCAAAACTGCTGCTGTTGATGAAAGAGGTCAGGGGATAATGCCAATACTGGTTCAAACTGACAGGAAAGCAACAGTAACTCAAATAACCACACTTTACAACCATGGTGACTACAACTAGAAAAGCATCTCAGAATGCACATCATGTCGAACCTTGAGACAGATAGGCTCCAACAACAGAAGACCACAGGATGCTACAGATGGCATTGGCTCACTGAAACTGGGCACTAGAAGATTGGAAAATACCAGGGATGCTTTATCCAGTCTTTCACTGTGTAGAGTTTTAGGGAGCTTTTCCAAAACATTCTGTTTCTCTGGAAACCTTGTGTACTATGCTTTACTTTTGAATGAACCCTTTATTATCACTGTTACCAGTGAAATTGACCATCAACCTGTCCTTACAGAGGGGGAACAGGACAGGAAGACATGGATAAAAGAAAAAGAAACACAGTAGTAACATGAGGAAAGATGAGGAAAAAAAGAACACCCCCCACTATGCTCCTATCAGGAGTACAGTGTGGGAGCATTTAAAAACCTCCGCACAAGCACACAATAACACAAGTACACTTTAAAACATGGGACTTGGGGCGGGAAGGGGGGAAAGGAGGGGGCAATTAGGGGTGGGGGGAAGGGGTAAGGGGGTAGGAGGGGAGGGGAGGAGGTAGAGGTAACCCAGCGCAAGCAAGCAGCCATCCGCTTCTGCAGCCATGAGGGCGCTGGTCACGCACCCGCTTGTCACACTGGGGGTGAAAAACGGCGACCGTGGAAAATTGGGGAAGGAATGCGAAGAATGCAAGTGTGTCTCCCAGCAGTGACCTTCTGGGGGAAATGTTTCCCCAGCAACGGCCTTGATCGAGGCCGGTGCTGTTCAGGGAGCCGAATGTCAATAAGATAGAGATTGTTTGGTCTTTCGAACAGTCTTTACACGTCCACACCACTCATCCATATCTGTCCATTTTGTCCATTCTGTTCAATTCAATTCCATTTGGTCTCCGAAATACTTATTCCTTGCAAAGCCGAAAGCGTCTCCAAGATGACAACCATGTTGTGGTTAAAGTTCTGCCACAGTCTGAGTGCCGACAGCTTTGCCCACCGCTTCAATCATATCGGGCAGCTTTGTGGGGCTTTGAACAGCTGTCACCATTGTCTGATTTCCTTGATATACCAGGGCAATGCCTAATCCAATCAGCAAAAGTCCGGTAATCATGGTTCTGAATAGGTAGATATCTTCAATGTCCTCCACAGACGTTCCGGCAGGACAGGTGGGTTCCCCCGAACCCAGGCTTCTCATCGAGAAAACTGTGTCAATTTCATTAGGAGACCAGTTTATCAAATCCATGCTTTTTTTAGTTTAGAAATTCAATGCAGAGAGAGTCTCTCAAAAAAAAAGTATAGGCAGATGAGATGAAACAAAGAGCACAAGCAGGAAAAAAAAGGAGAGGAAAGGAGAGGAGAGGAGAGCAGAGAAATGCGACCGCCTTCCGTGAGAGCACGGAGAAAAAACTTTACGACATACTGTGTATTATCACTCAGAGCTGCATTTCATGGACATTTTTTTTTTCTTTTTAAAGCATCTTTATGGCAAAAAGTGGATTGTGTCCTAAGGTTCTGGTTGCAAGAACCAATCACAAATAGTATTGCCTGTTCATTGTACAGATCAATGTGCAGAAATGTGTACTGAACAATAAACACAGTAATTAAAATATATAAATCAATGAATAAAAGCATGGCCTCTGGTAGTAATATGATCCAGTCTTATTATTCATTGTATATCCAAAATGGTATTAATCACTATTCCGTATGAACATGAAAGTGCATTATTGGTATTGTGTACCTGCTTGAGTACATAAACTCACGGCCAGTTTATTAGGAACACCCATCCACCTGCTGTTTTATGCAGTTATCTAATCAGCCAATACCCTGACAGCAGCACAATGCACCAAATCACGCAGATACAAATCAAGAGTTTCAGTTATTAATGTTCACTTCAAACATCAGAATGGGAAAAATTGTGATCTCAAAGTATGGCATGGGTGTTGGTTTGAGTATTTCAGAAACTGCTGATTTCCTGGAGTTTTCACACACAACAGTCTCTAGAGTTTATACAAAATGGTGCGAAAAACAAAAAACATTGAGTGAGTGACAGTTCTGTTGGTGGAAACAAATGTCTCATTGATAAGAGAGGTCAGAGGAAAATGGCCAAATTGGTTCGAGCTGCTGCCAGGAAAGATATAGGAACTCATAGCAACTCTTTACAAACGTGGTAAGCAGAAAAGCATCTCAGCATGCAACAGCAGAAGACTAGTCTGGTTAACACCAGACCATATCACAAGTGAAATATGGTCGAGAATCCGCCTGTTGAATTTCTCGTAGGGGAGGTGTGGTTTACGATTGTCAACGGCCGTTTATTGGACGTTGCGAATGTCTATCATTTGGCGTATACGTAGCCCATGGCCAATCATGGCAGTTGTACCTGGTGACATAGTTAGATCGATGAAGAGGCAACTCTTGATAGCATTTTCCTGCTCTGGACCAAGCTGTGCCGCAGAAATCCCGAGATCGCCTGCCTCCTTTACCTGGTCTTCCACCAAGGCAGTCAGTGGCGAGACTACCGCAACGACCGGGGTTTGGCTAAACCCCATCTGCTGAGCCACTAAGGGGGCTAGTTGGTAAATGAGACTTTTACCAAACCCTGTCGGGAGCAAGGCAAAGGCATCTGTCTTCGTGTCAACGAAAGACTGTAATGCCAAACGCTGTTCTTTTTTTTTAAACAAACTTTTGCTCTAAACTATTCAGAACAGTGTCTAAAGCTTGATCGAAAGTTTGGTTCGTATCGCTAGCCGCCATGTTAAATGTGATCCGTAAACAGTCCCAAATAAACTACAAGCTTCCATTTGTCGAGTAGTATGCGTCACCGTCTTTCCACCCCTCCCCACTCTCTGATTGGCTCCCTAACTCAGGCAAGCCTTTAAACCATAGTTTCCATGCTGTCTTTTCAGATCGGAACGATTGTGCAAAGCAGCATGGGATTTCCCAGGCTAGCAGAAGACCACATTGGGTTCCACTCTTGCCAGCCAAGAACAGGAATCTTAGAATCAAAAACAAGTTCCTATTAAAGTGGCCAATGAGTGTAATTTTGACACTAACTGACAACATTGCAGGGTTCATGTGCACATTGGGTATTCAAAAGGGTCATAAAGATGTACTTCATAGTGAACAGAGTCTTATGCTAAGCAAAAAGTGTCACATGCTCAGTGGTCTGAATCATCCTAATCATGGATCATAAAACTGCTGATTTGGTTACACTGCATTCTTAATTCAAGCTATGAAAGTCAGCAAATGGTGCAAAATAACAACCTAAAGAACTAACACACACACATGCACACAGAAACTTACAAGAAAACACATTAAAAAATATCCACCCCGCCCTTAGTAACAGACATCTCTGGCATAATTACGAATGCTCAGAACTGCAATCTGAAATGCTAATCAGTCACTTTTTTCAAAGGGAATAATAACCTGCTCATCAGGATACATTCACTCTGAATAAATGCACACCTTGCTGGAAATCAGCAATATGAATTAGATGTCTGAGTGTACTTCCGTGTGGTTATGGTACTTCAATAACTATATAAATTGCATTAAAAATACACCTGAATAAATCACACCATTCTGCATATTGAATATACAAGAGTTATATTGTACTCATCTGTCTATTGAGGTTTAGCTGTAAATCATAATAAAGTTACAGAGCATCTGGGGAACACATTGTAAATAGGGATTAATCCAGTACAGTTTGGATTTCAGCTAACTTCAAGAGGGGTAGGATGTCACTGCAGGACAATGTTCTGTCCCTCTTGATGCACAAATGCCACTCAAAATACCTTGCCCAGCTCACTGCTTCATTGCCACAGACTTCCTGAAGCATTTTCAGGGTCTCTATTCCTCAGTCCCTGAGTTTGACAGCATTTGATGTTTGCTGTCTGGTCCATATTGTCACAATATTGTCACAAAAACGCATGTCCCAATGTTCACAGCCATGGCCGTAACTACCATTGAGGACACCGAGGTCATGTCCTCGGTATTTTTTCAGAAATTTAAAATTGGTGTAAGCTGAATTCGAGCAGTGATCAATGTAAAACGCAGCGTCCACATCCACATGTCATCTGTATTTCCCCCCCAATAAAATTCACATTTGTCTAATGTCATCTGAAATCTCTCAGCCTCTATCTCTATCGTTGCCGTGTCTAACGCAGCGTCACGCGACGTAGCCTATACTAGTGTCGGCCGGGGAAGTTGGGTTTTGGATAAAACGGGCAGGGTGTAGTCTACGCTCTATCACATATGCCTAGCTAACCTCATCTCATCTCTCATTATCTCTAGCCGCTTTATCCTTCTACAGGGTCGCAGGCAAGCTGGAGCCTATCCCAGCTGACTACGGGTGAAAGGCGGGGTACACCCTGGACAAGTCGCCAGGTCATCACAGGGCTGACACATAGACACAGACAACCATTCACACTCACATTCACACCTACGGTCAATTTAGAGTCACCAGTTAACCTAACCTGCATGTCTTTGGACTGTGGGGGAAACCAGAGCACCCGGAGGAAACCCACGCGGACACGGGGAGAACATGCAAACTCCGCACAGAAAGGCCCTCGCCGGCCCCGGGGCTCGAACCCAGGACCTTCTTGCTGTGAGGCGACAGCGCTAACCACTACACCACCGTGCCGCCGCCTACCTAACCTAACGTAGGCTAATAGTCACATAGCATTATAGATAGGGTGACCATTCATCTGGACAGTCCGGTTTTAGAGCTGTCTGTCCGGACGTCTGTCACGCGTCCTCACTTTTTACATTTTGTCCTCATTTCGGACCCTCAGCCGCCACCGTTGCATCAATCGTCACAAATCCCCACCCATTATTTACACTTGCTATTCTGCGATGACATACTGTACAGGCAAAGATAGCCTACAGGGATTTCTCGTATACAAACATTCGCGCTGCGCGCGCAGCTGATGGAGCCTCTGCAGCCTCTGATTGTCTGGAAGCTGCTGTCACTCAGAAGCTGCGCTCACGCAATTGACTGATTTTTGCTCCTCCGAGCTGCGCGCGCAGTGCGAATGTTTGTACGGAAAAACCTATGAATGTTGGCATGCATGCTGTTGAACAATACTCATGCCGAAACGAAAGACATCCTTTAAAAATGCTTGGTGCTTAGAGCGTCGTTTTGTCGGCAAGAGCCAAAAGGGAGAACACTTCGCCTTCTGCAAGCTCTGTCGCATTGACATTGATGTGGGGAGCAGAGGTAAAGGTGCGATAGACAGACACGCGGACACAGACCGCCACAGAGAGAATGCCAGCAGTGCTGGACAGTCATCTTTAGCATCATTTTTTGCCCCAGCGCTACCAACCCCAATCGATGACAAAACCACTGCTGCTGAGCTGACTAAATTGTTCCACACCATTAAACACCATCACTCGTACAGGAGTTTAGACTGCTCTGCAAAAGTTGACAGTAATGTTTAATGATGTTTTATCCAAATTCCTGTGGATAAGGTTCTAGGCCAAATGTAAATGACATGGTTGACTGTCATTTTTCATGTTTTTCTTTTTGATATTTTTTGGATGAGCATAAATGAACACAACAATGTTTTGTTTTTAGTTTAGTTCCTGTGGATAAGCCAAGGCCAGTATAGTAGGCTAAATGACAGTAGGCCTACATGTTTCTTGACTCATTTTTCGATTTTTCTTTTTTTTTTTCTTTTTGATGGTCATTTTCAAGTGAATAAATATGTTGGCCTATGGCATGGCAAAGACTGTTTTTTCAGTGTCTATAGATGGACACAACTCTTTACAGTGACTTTACAGTGATGTTTTGTTTCTTGTTGACATGTTCTTGACCGTCATTTTCCACATTTCTCTTTTTGATAGGTGTTCCAAGTTAATAAATATATATTGACTTCATACGTTTTTTTATAAGTTTTTCTTACACACACACACACACACACACACACACACACACACACACACACACCCCGTAACGCAACGGTGTCCTAACTTTAGGGCCTTTGTCCTCACTTTTGGACACAAGTGTCCTAACTTACAGACTCATGTCGGTGGTCACCCATAGAGCTTACCTGAGTGCAAAATGAAAACGTTGCAACAAACTAAATTAAGGTTTGGACAGCCAACAGAAGAGCAGGGAAAGAGAAGGAGGGAAGGTGAGAAAATATTGTCAGTGCAGTGGCAGACCGTTCAGTGGTGTCATGCCAACTTTCCAAGGGGAAACGTTTTATTGTCATTGCCTATTACATTTTAGTTAGCATTTCGAGAAACATTCAAAACTACGTTGTCACAGGCAGCCCTGTGCAGGGCTGAGTAAACGGGCTTGTTCGAGTAACTCACTCTCTCTCTCATAACTCTCTCTCACTCACTCATACACACACAGACACAGAAATACAGACACACACACACACACACACACACACACACACAAAAAAAATAATACACTCTCACACACTCTCTCTAATACATAGTCTTCACACAGAACTAATAGCCCTACATTCTAATGTAATTTAAGATAATGAAATGTAAATAATGCCAATACTTCAGGTAGCTGAGCAATACACTCAGTTCAGTTCAGTTTTGACTTTTATGTCAGACAAAACTCCACAGTTATGATGGCACAGTTTTAGAATTGTTGAAGTAAATGTGTTATGAGCCAAACTTACATTACAGGCAATGGTGAGAACACTGTTTCAGAGAATGCATGCAAATGGATCTCAATTCAAGACAGCCAGATAGACTGATGCCTTTACATTACTGCTCAGAATGTCTCTACACATACAGACACCCACAAATAACACTCTCTCTCTCTCTCTCTCTCTCACACACACACACACACACACACACACACACACTATTATTATAAGGTGTAATACTAAAGCTTACAATTCAGCAGTTCACACCCTTTCTGTCATGTGTATGCTGCAATGTAAATAATGCCAATACTTTAGGTAACTGGTACTTTAGGTATGTATACTCAGTTCAAGAGTTCACTACCTTTCTACTTTTATGTCAGATAAAACACCACAGTTATGGTGCCACAGTTGTAGAATTGTTAAAATAAATGTGTCCACCACCAAATCTATCCTTGGTTTGTTATTTATTTATTTAAGTTGTGCCGGGGGGGGGGGGGGGGGGCATTTGGTGCTGTCAGCCATGCTTGACCTCAGTATTTGAAAAATCCTGGTTACGGCCCTGTTCACAGCATGACATCACACAGTACACTGACTCACAAGAGTTACAGCTCACTCCTGCTGCACACGTATGACCTTCCTTCTTGTAATCCATTTGTTCGCAACAGGAACAGACCAGGAACTTTTTGATTGCACCTCATATGATAATTACTTTTGAACATGAGTTTAACATGATTGTTTAATTCTAAGCACAGTCACATGGCCCATTATAAAAGTCAAGTCAGGTCAGTTTATTTGTGTTACGCTTTTAACAACAAACAGACATTGTTGCAAAGCAGCTTGACAGAAAAATAAAGACTTTCAACATATGAGATAATCTTATATCTAATAAATTTATTTATCCCTGATGAGCAAACATATGGTGATGGTGAGAAGGAAAACCTCAGATGACATGAGGAAGAAACCTTGCAAACTCAAAAGGGAACCCATCCTCATCTGGGTGATAACAGATAACATGATAATAAATAGCTCACTTCTATAACTGTGTCCCATATAGTCATAAAGTATAACCGTGCAACCAGGAAATTCATTATAGTTTTAACATGAAGTCTGTTTTGTTGAAGTTATCAACTGTTCATTGATGGAGATTTGAGTGCAAAATTGTTGACAACTGCAGTCCTAAAGTTATCATGTCAACTGTAGTCCTCAGCCATCATAGCAAAACTGTAAGTGTCCAGAGCCAACTTCTAATTATGTCTTCCGACTGTCCACATGGGGCCGTCCTCCACAGGAGTAATGTGATGAGACTCTAGCCAGACATAAGGCATCAGGATGGAAGGGTGTGCACACTGATGCAACCAAGTTGTTGTAAGTTTTTTCTTTGCCTTTTATTTTCCTAAAATACTTCTGTTTGTTTTTCACTAGAATTTGTTGTTTGCTAGAGTATGTCACATTAAAGGTGCAAAAAAGCTCTGACATGATTTATCTTGGTTTAATTTCTTTTCATCATAAAAACCTGCAATTTTAACAATGGTTGGCATATCAGGTGAAAATTCAAATTCAATCCAAATTGCTTGAAACTGCTCTAATTGAATTCAGAATTGAATGCTAAACATACTTTTTACAGAATTAAAATATGTTTATCCGTTCTTGAGATATTACAAATCAAAGATTGAAAAAATGGCTTAATTTTTAGAAAACTGATGTAATATTCTGTATTAGGATAACATGGTCCAAAATGGGCCTCATTAATGAATGAGATCAAATGTTTTCTGAATAACTTTTTTTATTTTTCAAGATATTTAAATGGAAATTAGCAGGCATGTACAGTGGTGCTTGAAAGTTGAACCTCTAGGATTAGCAGTTAATTTGAAGGTGAAATTAGAGTCAGGTGTTTTCAATCAATGGGATGACAATCAGGTGCAAGTGGGCACCCTGTTTTATTTAAAGAACAGGGATCTATCAAAGTCCGATCTTCACAACATGTGTGGAAGTGTATCATGGCACAAACAAAGGAGATTTCTGAGGACCTCAGAAAAAGCATTGTTGATGCTCACCAGGCTGGAAAAGGTTACAAAACCATCTCGAAAGAGTTTGGACTCCACCAATCCACAGTCAGACAGATTGTGTACAAATGGAAGAAATTCAAGACCATTGTTACCCTCCCCAGGAGTGGTCAACCAACAAAGATCTCACCAAAAGGAAGGCGTGTAATAGTCGGCGAGGTCACAAAGGACCCCAGGGTAACTTCTAAGCAACTGAAGGCCTCTCTCACATTGGCTAATGTTAATGTTCATGAGTCCACCATCAGGAGAACACTGAACAACAATGGTGTGCATGGCAGGGTTGCAAGGAGAAAGCCACTGCTCTCCAAAAAGAACATTGTTGCTCATCTGCAGTTTGCTAAAGATCACGTGGACAAGCCAGAAGGCTATTGGAAAAATGTTTTGTGGATGGATGAGACCAAAATAGAAACCAAATGAGACCAAATTTTTGGTTTAAATGATGTTTAATAAGGATAATGAGGAAAACACTGCATTCCAGCATAAGAACCTTATCCCATATGTGAAACATAGTGGTGGTAGTATCATGGTTTGGGCATGTTTGGGCCTGTTGATGGAACAATGATTTCTGAATTATACCAGTGAATTCTAAAGGAAAATGTCAGGACATCTGTCCATGAACTGAATCTCAAGAGAAGGTGGGTCATGCAGCAAGGCAACGACCCTAAGCACACAAGTCGTTCTACCAAAGAATGGTTAAAGAAGAATAAAGTTAATGTTTTGGAATGGCCAAGTCAAAGTCCTGACCTTAATCCAATCAAAATAATGTGGAAGGACCTGAAGCAAGCAGTTCATGTGAGGAAACCTACCAACATCCCAGAGTTGAAGCTCTTCTGTATGGAGGAATGGGCTAAAATTCCTCCAAGCTGGTGTGCAGGACTGATCAACAGTTATCATAAATGTTTAGTTGCAGTTATTGCTGCACAAGGGGGTCACACCAGATACTGAAAGCAAAGGTTCACATACTTTTGCCACTCACAGATATATAATATTGGATCAAATTTTCCTCAATAAATAAATGACCAAATACAATATTTTTGTCTCATTTGTTTAACTGGGTTCTCTTTATCTACTTTTAGGACTTGTGTGAAAATCTGATGATGTTTTAGGTCATATTTATGCAGAAATATAGAAAATTCTAAAGGGTTCACAAACTTTCAAGAACCACTGTAGATGGTTGTATACTGAATACAAAGTTTGAAAAATTAGTAAAAACCAATTAGTATTTTATTAGTATTACTTATGCTAATTCTGTAAAAACAAGTACACTCAATAAAAAAGTAATAAAAGATTATTTCTAATACCCTCTTTGTGCTCTGTAGGCCTTTGTATTTCTCAAAAGTAGGGCCTACTAGTGTTTACATGAAAGAATATAAATGATAATATTCACAACTTTCAAGGTGAACCTCGAAAAAAACTGTGTGAGCCACATCCAATAAACAATCCCAATTAATTGAACTGAAATTCACACTCGCATTTCTGACTTCTGTTTTTTTTTAAATATCATTCCGACCACTATGATCTCAATATTTTTCATCAAAACAGCTAGAGTTATATTCTAATATAGTTATTTACATGAATCAGTTTGAATTTAAAAAATAATTCAGTAAAGCTATGAAAACTCACTTCAAAGTCTCCCGTGAAGCATAACATCAAAACTAGCAGATGGAAAATTTCACTGAATGCATCATCAGAAACAGTGAGAGCTAGAGAACATCCTTATAAAAGTTATCTGATTGGTTTCTGACTGGATTACTCATGAATATCAATCAGAAGAGAGAGAGCCTGACCACTTTCCCATGACTCAAAACGCACTGGCAGTTTCCCAAAGTCACATGAGCAGAGTTTTCACTCTGTTGTACCAATTTCAACCTGCAGTTACTCCTAAAATACTGAACGGATCTTAAGGAGATACATTTCCTTGGAAAGCAGAGATTATAAGCTTTTTAATGATAGTATTCATGATAGAAAATATTCAAGAGTTAAGCAATGACAGGTTTATAAACTTAGATGAGCATCTGCATGCACAATTTTCACAGCATGACCAGCGAGCGTCTGATATGCCTAACAATGGTGTGTAGACTTTTTATTTGTACTGTATGTATATACTGATTAAGGAAACAGTAATAACAAGAAAACTAATGACAGAATGAGACATAAAACAAAGAAACAAAAAACATCTATTAAGTCGTCTGTCTGAAGACTTTCCCACAGTGGAAAACTCTCCCTCAGAAGAACAGTTTTTTTCTCTGATTGCTTTTTCTCC
The DNA here is from genome assembly GCF_027579695.1 of Neoarius graeffei. NCBI lineage: Eukaryota > Metazoa > Chordata > Actinopteri > Siluriformes > Ariidae > Neoarius > Neoarius graeffei. The sequence goes on from NC_083574.1 coordinate 18,114,218, forward strand.
AGCTACTGGAGACTCTGATGAAAAATATTAAAATAAACACCTCCTTACAGAAAGCTTCACCATATCAACAGTCATATTTTTATCTTTGTTAAATACGTTATGTGGAGAGTCTGTCTGCCTTTGATTTAGTTGTTGCGGATCGGTCTCAAGGTGTTGGTTCAGTTTTCTATAGTAGTGAGTCTGACAGTAGTGCTGAGTTTAAGACAAATGCACTCATTGTACATAATACATCATCGACAGTACTGTGCAAAAGTCTTAGGCACCCTATTTTTTTATTTCATACAAACTTTGTTATAGATTTATATTTTATGACTTCTACATTATCGAGTCAGTACAAAAACATTTTCGAGTTTCAAATGTTCGTTTTCCAGCAAAAATTAAATGTTACAGAAAAAAATGTTTGTATCTGAGCAGCATATTACATAAGAGACAACTTTTCAGGTTAAAAATGAAAACATAATGAAGGCTACTGGGTTTTGGTGCAAAATTAAGAAGCAAATGTGACAAAGTGTCCAGAAGAACTGTGGCTGGTTCTGCAAGATGCTCAGTAAAACCTACAGCTCATTTCCTTATAAAACTACACTCATTGTACCTGAGACCACTATTTTTTATTTTGTTTTTAAGCAAAGGGTCATCTCACACCAAATATTGATTTTGTTTCATTTATTATGGCTTACTGCTGTTTATAGTATTTTTTTTTTTTATTTGAAACATTTCATTTCATTATTTTTCAGCCATTTTTGGTCTACAGCATTTCTTTCCATGTGCCTAAGACTTTTGCACAGTACTGTATTGTATAACTATATCTGGATCCACTGTTAGAGGAAAATAATCAGCATCAGCATGGTCACGTCACATCATAACATCCCCATCAGCACAGCATCATGCTACTCCAGCATTGATTATTTTCCTATAATGGCACACCCTGTCATGTTTTATTTCAATGCCTTCTGACAAATCAGATTTGGGACTCAAACGGCACTGTAGTATATACAGTGTATATAGCAAATAATTGAGACATAGTGAGAGTAATAACAATAAACAGGTGTTAGTGAAAATAAGGAGAGTGTTGAAGATGTAGTAGTGAAGAAAATGGTGTTAAAAAACTGGGAGAAAGGAACATAAAATAAACATGAAGTCTCTGGAGCAGATCGGTTATGAAGGGTGTTGTCAACACTGCAAGATAAGCTGTCCAATGCTACTATATATGATATACAGTATTCACCAGGCTGTGAATTAAATATTAAATATTAGGTTGTGTGTCATCTTTGTGAACTTTTTTCTGAAGTGCTCTACTTAACAATTTAAAAAAGAAAGCTGAGGAGTGTGTGGTTTTTTGTAGTTTAAATGCTTTGCTCTGCACTGTTTACACGAGCTTTTACACAGAACTCTTTACATAAATGAAAGCAAAAGATAAAGTACTTAATTTGAAACAGTCTCAGTCAATGGTCAGTTGTTTATTTGAGTAAAATTGAACTTGAATACTTGGAGTCTTAATTACATTTTCAAGAAAAAAAAAAGGACAAATATTAAAGGGTCTGTGTCTATGTGTCAGCCCTGTGATGACCTAGTGACTTGTCCAGGGTGTACCCCACCTTTCGCCCGTAGTCAGCTGGGATAGGCTCCAGCTTGCCTGCGACCCTGTAGAAGGATAAAGCAGCTAGAGATAATGAGATGAGATGAGACAAATATTAAAGGACTCTTCTCTCATCCAGCCAATGACCATTATGCTATATATCAATCAAATGGGCTTAGTGTAGCCTTCAGTCATTTCAGTTTAACAGCCAGTCATTTCAGTTTAGTGTCATTCAACTGAGTTCATCAGTGCAAAATAAAACTATCAAGAATCATACCAATTCATCCTCTGCAGTGACCTTCTCGTGCTACATGATAAAGTTAATGCAATGGAATATAGAGCCATTGTAGGTAAAATTACTTGCTTATTTACATACTTACAAGGTCAGCCTTAGCCAGGCCCAATGTCATGATCCACATTTGGGCCTGACTATGCTAGGTGCCAGAGGCACCTAAGCATAGGGGTCACAACTCCTCCAATGCTGATGGATGGCCAATGGCCACCTACAGGCAATTTAGAGTAGCCACTTAACCTAATCTTCATGTCTTTGGACTATGGGAGGAAACCGGAGCACCTGGAGGAAACCCATACAGGCACAGGCACAGCATAGGTCATAGTCTCAGAACAGGCCTAGTTAATTTCTGACAATCCAGAGCCAAGGCCAGGGAGCAGACGAACAGGCTAAACCGACTGTCTGCTAGCTGCACAGAGTCGTCACTCAGGGCCCACTACATCGAGACTGTGTCTGTTCCCCGAGCTCAACAAAAAGGTAGAAATTTTCAGAGAGTTTGTTCCAGTAACCTAATCAATATAAAATTAGATCAGACTGACTGTACAGCTGCTGCCAGCACCTTTGATCTAAAGGTGGGGCTATTAAATATTAGATCTCTTACATCTAAAGCGCTAATGGTTAATGAACTCATTACTGATCAGGAGTTTAATGTACTGTGTTTAACAGAAACATGGATTAAGCCAAATGAATATATAGCATTAAATGAAGCGAGTCCTCCTGGATACAGTTATATACACCAGCCTCGTCTAACTGGCAGAGGAGGAGGCGTCGCGGTTATTTATAACGATTATCTAGGTGTAACACACAAACCTGGTTATAAATTTAATACATTTGAAGTTCTTCATACTCATATAATGTATGTAGCCTCGAAAAATAAGTCTACCCAGTTAATTCCATTGCTTATTATTTACAGGCCCCCGGGGCCATATTCTGAGTTTCTTTCTGAATTTGCAGATTTTATCTCAGATCTGGTTATTTCCTTAGACAAAGCTTTAGTTGTCGGAGATTTTAATATTCACTTTGATAACCCAGAAGACCCTTTAAAAACAGCGTTTGTGTCCATCTTAGATTCAGTCGGGATTAAGCAGAATGTCATAGGACCGACCCATAATGGTGGTCACACCCTTGATCTAATACTAACATTCAGATTAAACGTAGACAATATAGTCATACTTCCACAGTCTGAAGTTATCTCAGATCATTGTCTCATCTCATTCAAAATATGTCTGAGTAATAATATATGCACCTCACCACGCTACTGTATTAAACGTACTTTCACGTCAACTACTGCACAGAGCTTTATAAATGATCTCCCAGAGCTGTCAACTTTGATTGGGTCACTGTCAGCCCCTGCAGAACTCGATCAGGCAACTGAATGCTTAGAGTCAACATTCCGCCATACTTTAGATAATGTAGCTCCTCTAAAAAGGAAAATGGTCAGAGACAAAAAATTAGCACCCTGGTATAATGATGACACTCGCACATTAAAACAGACCACTCGAAAATTGGAACGTAAATGGCGTCAAACAAAATTGGTAGTGTTCAAATTGGCGTGGAAGGAGAGCTTCCTGAAGTATAGAAAAGCTCTTAGTGCTGCGAGATCAACATATCTCTCCTCCCTAATAGAAGATAACAAAAATAATCCTAGATTCCTATTTAATACTGTAGCAAAATTAACCAGGAATAAGTCCACTATCAACACATGCACACCTGCAGTATGTAGTAGCAACGACTTCATGAATTTTTTTAATGACAAAATTGAGAATATCCGACAAAAAATTCAAACTACTAATTTAAGGTTAGACAATGAAAGTGACCTTGTAGTTAACAATATAACTGTATCAGATCATCAGTTAGAATGTTTTACTCCCCTAAAAGAAACTGAATTACTTTCATTAATCTCTACATCAAAAGCCTCAACTTGCGTACTAGATCCCTTACCGACACATCTATTCAAACAGATAATGCCTGGAGTAATTGAACCGCTTCTAAAAATAATAAATTCTTCTCTTATGATTGGCTATGTACCCAAATCCTTTAAACTAGCAGTTATCAAACCCCTGATTAAAAAACCTGACCTTGATCCCTGTCAGCTGTCCAATTATCGGCCAATATCAAACCTCCCCTTTATCTCCAAGATCCTTGAAAAAGCTGTGGCACAGCAGTTATGCTCATATTTACATAGGAATAACATCCATGAAATGTATCAGTCAGGATTTAGACCTCATCATAGCACAGAGACAGCACTGGTTAAAGTAGTAAACGACCTACTGTTGGCGTCTGATCAGGGCTGTGTCTCGCTACTTGTGTTGCTTGACCTTAGTGCAGCATTTGATACCATTGATCATTCCATTCTTCTGGATAGACTAGAAAATGTTGTGGGAGTTAAGGGAATGGCCCTCTCCTGGCTCAGGTCTTATCTAACTGATCGTTATCAGTATGTCGATATAAATGGTGATATTTCTAGACGTACCGAGGTAAAGTTTGGTGTTCCACAAGGTTCTGTCTTGGGTCCACTGCTTTTTTCTCTATATATGTTACCTCTGGGCGATATTATTCATAAACATTGTATTAGTTTCCACTGTTATGCTGATGACACACAGTTGTATGTCTCTGCAAAACCTGAGGAGAGACACCAGCTTAATAAAATTGAGGAATGTGTTAAGGACATTAGACACTGGATGCTTATAAATTTCCTTCTGCTTAACTCTGACAAGACTGAAGTACTTGTGCTAGGACCACATACAGCTAGAAGTAAGTTTTCTGATTACACAGTAACTCTGGATGGCCTTTCTGTTTCTTCACGTGCAGCAGTAAAAGACCTCGGAGTGATTATTGACCCCAGTCTTTCATTCGAAACTCACATTGATAACATCACCCGGATAGCTTTCTTTCATCTCAGAAATATTGCAAAGATAAGAAATTTAATGTCATTGCATGATGCAGAAAAACTAGTCCATGCTTTCGTTACCTCCAGGTTGGATTATTGTAATGCCTTACTGTCTGGATGTTCCAATAAGTGCATAAACAAGCTCCAGTTAGTTCAAAATGCCGCAGCAAGAGTCCTTACTAGAACTAGAAAATATGACCACATCACGCCTGTCTTATCCACACTGCATTGGCTCCCAATCAAATTTCGTATTGATTATAAAATACTACTATTGACCTTTAAAGCACTAAATGGTCTCGCACCACAGTACCTGAGTGAACTTCTGCTCCTCTATGACCCGCCACGCCTACTTAGATCAAAAGGTGCAGGCTATCTGCTGGTACCTCGTATAGTGAAGGCTACATCAGGGGGCAGAGCCTTTTCTTACAAAGCCCCACTGTTATGGAACAGCCTTCCAAGTAATGTTCGGGAATCAGACACAGTCTCAGCATTTAAGTCTAGGCTGAAAACATATCTGTTTAGTCAAGCCTTTTGTTAATGGTGTTTATGAGGTAAAGGAGTAGATCTGGAGGGTCCTCAGACATAGAGTGTTTTGGTAAACTGGGATGTATGGATGCTGTCAGTCCCCACTCGCTTGCTCACTCGAGTTTGTTGACGGTGCAGTGGCTGGCTGCTTTATGTCCCGGGGCTCCCTCATGCCTGTGTTACCTTCTGGCTCTCTCCTTTTAGTTATGCTGTCATAGTTAGTTGCCGGAGTCCCTGCTTGTACTCGGTGCAATATGTATACTGTTCCTACTTATTCAGGTGACATTGGGCATACCTAACCACCTGTGTTTTCTTTCTCTCCCCCCCCCACCCCAAATCTGTCCCTCTGAGTTACATGGAGTCAACAGGAAATCTTTTGGTGGAGACGGTGGGGACCTCGACTGGCTATCGTAGCCTGCAGGGAATCGGCCGTCAGACATTCTGTCGCATGTCCCAGACCCGGTGAAATGTAACTGAATTGTCTTGGCCAGGCCTAACGGTCCCATCTGCATCTCATCATTGCTGAGGAGTGTGCTCCCATCACCCAATCAAGCATCCAGCCAGAGCAGGTCATGATATATTTTTTACCATATTAACATGCCATTGTGCGTCATGCCTGATGTAAAGACTCTCGTCTCTGCGAGCCTACCACACAGATTTAATACTTGTCATTTTTAGGGCATACCTAACAACGTGTTTTCTTTCTCTCTCTCTCTCTCTCTCTCTCCCCCCCCCATCTGTCCCTCTGAGTTACATGTTGATCCTGGGATTGAGATGCTGGCCTCTTCTGCCCCTCGGACCTGCTTGATCCATCCTGGTGCCCTGTGTCTGGTCGGAGTTTTATCGCCCCACTCCTGTGAAGGACGGCCCCATGAGGACAGTTGAGGGTTATACCTGTTAAAACTGTTAATATTATAGTCAGGCTGTCTGTTGTTGCCCAAATGAGGATGGGTTCCCTTTTGAGTCTGGTTCCTCTCAAGGTTTCTTCCTCATGTCGTCTGAGGGAGTTTTTCCTTGCCACCGTCGCCACAGGCTTGCTCATTGGGGATAGATTAGGGATAAAATTAGCTCATGTTTTAAGTCGTTCAAATTCTGTAAAGCTGCTTTGCGACAATGTTTATTGTTAAAAGCGCTGTACAAATAAACTTGATTTGATTTGATTTGACAAGGACAGCAAACAAACTCAATATAGAAAAGCCCTAGACAGGCAGTAGGCTCAAACCCAGGTCCTTCTAGCTGTGAGGCAACAGTGCGAACCACTGCACCACCGATAGATACAGTGGTGCTTGAAAGTTTGCGAACCCTTTAGAATTTTTTTTATATTTCTGCATAAATATGACCTAAAACAATATCAGATTTTCACACAAGTCCTAAAAGTAGATAAAGAGAACCCAGTTAAACAAATGAGACAAAAATATTATACTTGGTCATTTATTTATTGAGGAAAATGATCCAATATTACATATCTGTGAGTGACAAAAGTATGTGAACCTTTGCTTTCAGTATCTGGTGTGACCCCCTTGTGCAGCAATAACTGCAACTAAACATTTCCGGTAACTGTTGATCAGTCCTGCACACCGGCTTGGAGGAATTTTAGCCCATTCCTCCATACAGAACAGCTTCAACTCTGGGATGTTGGTGGGTTTCCTCACATGAACTGCTAAAAAAGGCATACTGAGATCAGGTTTGCTAATTTTTTTTTTTATATTTTTAACGACGCATGTTGGCCTTTTGCTAATAGCAGATTAGAGTACAGCAAGTCAAATTCCACCTTGGTCAATATTGGTTATTTACATGATATTTTACTTCTGATTAAATCATTATCAATCTATGTAGCATTAGTCATGCATATGACCAGCAAATTTACAAAAACTGAATGATGATTTCAGAACACTGAAATGACAACAAACATGTCTGATTCCTTTGTGCATGCAAAATAAACATACACTCACTGGCCACTTTATTAGGAACATCCATTCACCTGCTGGTTTATGTGGTTATCTAATCAGCCAATCCCTTGACAGCAGCACAATGCATCAAATCATGCAGATACAAATTAAGAGCTTCAGTTAATGCTCACTTCAAACATCAGAATGGGAAAATTATGAACTCTGTGACTTTCATTCACTGTGGCATGGGTGTTGGTGCCAGATGTATGGTTGGTTTGAGTATTTCAGAAACTGCTGATCTCCTGGGGTTTACACACACAACAGTCTCTAGAATTTATACAGAATGGTGTGAAAAACAAAGCACATTGAGTGAGCAACAGTTCTGTGAGTGGAAACGTCTTATTGATAAGAGAGGTCAGAGGAAAATGGCCAGATTGGTTTGAGCTGCCAGGAGGGATATAGTAACTCATAGCAACTCTTTATAACCATGGTGAGCAGAAAAGCATCTCAGCATGCAACAGTAGATGACCATATTGGGTTCCACTCCTGCCAGCCAAGAATAGGAATCTTAGAATCAAGAACAAGTTCCTATTAAAGTGGCCGGTGAGTCTAACTCTAACTCTAAACTTATTGTTTGGTTTCTCCAAAACGGTTTGAGTACAAATTTTTATTTCAAGTGCACAAATATTCACAATCTGCAAATGAATAAGAGTACTTTGTACTCATTTGGACATTAATGGGGTGCTGAGTGACATCAGCCATCAAGTAAATAATGCTTAATAACAAAAAATAATAAGGCACATGTGTTTATTCTGCATGCACAAACAGTGGACCAACACATCAGACATGTTTGGAGTCATTTGGGCATTAATGTGGTGCTGGGTAACATTGCATCATTAAAAAGTTTAATGGTTAATTTTTCTAAAACTTTTTGAATACTGTTTTAATTTTTATTTTGTTTCCACAAGAATGCACAAACAAATTGAAATGCAGTACTTTTATTCCTCTTCTCATTATATACAGTGGCAAGTTCATCCAGCTTGTACACTTGCACTCTTAACAGAGTAAGATTTTAACACATTATCTAGACTTTCACATGTCTAATTTCTCAGTATTTTGTCTGCCCCTGACTGTGAAGAGGAAATGAGATCTTGTTGCAGAAGGAAACACAGTCACTGTGCAAGTCTTTAACATCACACACGTGTTGTTTTCCTTGTCAGGACTTTCCAGTGACAATTATTAATGCATCTGATTAATGCTATGCTACACCTAAATTGAATCTTAACCTCAGTAACCAGGAGGAAACATTTTGGATGTTGTAGCGTGCAGTTTATTATACACACACACAGATTTCTTTTTAATTTATTATATATATATATATATATATATATATATATATATATATATATATATATATATATATATATATATACACACACAGATTTCTTTTGAATTTATTCTATCCACATTCACTGGATATGAGCAATAACACACTCTGATTGGCTACTCTACTACTATCAGCTCATATACCATGAGTAGAGAAAAACAAAATGGCGGCTTTATTATCACGTATTTAAAAGAAACAGAAATAGCTAAAAGAATATAGTTTTGGGGGTTCTTCTCCCCCCAATATCCCCTGTTACACACTCCTGCCCAGTTGGTGGCAGTAATTTGGTTTGGTAAGTTGGTTTGCCAACCGCCAAAAAAATCCCTAAAGAAGAAGAAGAACAACAACAGCAAAATGACAGAGCATGTTGCTGAACCAACCAAGGACAAAATAAAAACTTTCCTTAAAAACACCCCCCCCCCAATAAAAAAGCAACAAAATATGGAATGAAAGTATTTGATGAGAAGAACGTATCTTTTTTTTTCAAGAATTATTATTATTTGTTTGGGTTTTGCTGGGATTCAAACCCGGGTCACTGGTGTGATAATCCAGCAAACCCCCACTAGGCCACCAGGGGGATGACACAAGTGCAGAGGCGTGAGGCGTAGGTAGAGTATCAAAAAACAGTTTATTTATAATATATACAATCCAATGGAAAAAACAAAAAGAAAAGCTCCAAAAGCTCAGAAGATGACCAAAAATAAAAATATCCAAAGGTTCAAAGTCCCAAAAAACAAAAGGAAAGGCAAAAATGCAGAACGCTCAGAAGATCAAAAATACAAAGTCCAAAGAAAGCAAAAACACAAGGGCACAGGCAAGATACGTGGGACAGAGGAAACTAGCACTAGACAACATAGCATAAAGACTCCGTGACTAGGGGAACAAACAGAGGGGTATTTATACACAAACTCATTAAGGAACAGGGCGGGGCAGGAAACAAGCAATCAAGACAAACACAAAACACAGTGGCGGCCTCTAGAGGCCAAAACAACCATGACAAGATAAACATAACAGCGGCCTCTAGAGGCCAAAACAGTCCCAGTCCTAACAGGACCCCCCCTCTAGGAACGTCTCCTGACGTTCCCAGGGCGATCCGGATGGGCCGAATGGAAGTCCCGGCACAGTCCTTTATCTAAAATGTCCCGGGTGGGGACCCAACAGCGTTCCTCAGGGCCATAGCCCTCCCAATCTACCAGGTATTGAAGCCCACCGCGGACCCGGTGGGAGTCAAGCAGGCGATGCACGGTGAACACAGTCTGACCTAGAGCCCTGCACTCCCGCGGGAGTCTCGCGGGACTCACGGGACCTGCCGCAAAGCAGTGCGGCGCGGGACAAATTTTGAAAGCTCATTGCGGGCACGGGCGGGACCGGAAGTGCACATATGCAGGTGCGGGCGGGAGCAGTGATAAGCTGCAGTCCCGCTAACTAAAAACGTGTTTGAAATAAAATTTATAAATTATTAATTTAGGTCTATCATATATAATTTGTGCTGGATATTTAATTTGGCATTAATATAAACATTTTAAGATGCCTAAATCTGCAGAAAGAGTTAGATTGCCAGATTGAGTGAGGAATGGCATCTTAAATTTGCCATTGATCACCCTAATGGGAAATTCTTTGATCACTCTAATGACTCACCGTTCACACCCAGCTAGCAAAAGAACCATGAGTGAAGTGATTTACTGCTTGAGTTAGTCTACAACTCTAATCAGAGAGACAGGTTACACAGTGACAGTAGGCTTGACTCAATGCTATCCCAGAAATCCTTCCTGTAATATACAAATTTGGCTGTCCAATCAGAGGCAGCCAAATTTGCATATTACAGGAAGGATTTCTGGGATAGCATTGAGTCAAGCCTACCGTCACTGTGTAACCTGTCTCTCTGATTAGAGTTGTTCACTCATGGTTCTCTTGCTAGCTCTGCTTTGCAATAAAAAAAAAACAAAAACATTGGTACAAAGCAAGCCCATTCACTTTTTTATGCTGATCAGAGAATTACAATGGTTTCTCATGTGACAAAAATGTGCGATTCGCTATTAAATATTTTAATCGCTTGACAGCACTAATTATTATTATTAGAGACACTACATGCTGAATTCAGAAACAAGGTAAATAATAAGAAATGTGAACGTGAGCTGTAGATATTTATGCTCAAATCCACTCAAAGTAGGGGGCGGGGCACCATCACGCTGTGTCAAGACAAGAACTTTCCTGAGAAATAACGCGAACGTCTGCATCATGCAGGATTTGTGGGCGGGAGCGGGACAAAATATGGCAGGCGCAGGTGGGAGCGGGACTGAAAATCATAATTCTTTGTGGGTGCGGGCGGGAGCGGGACTGAAAATCATAATTCTTTGCGGGCGCGGGCGGGAGTGGGACTGCACAATGCGGGTGCGGGCGGGAGCGGGACTGAAAAATCCGACCCGCGCAGACCTCTAGTCTGACCCTGGAAGATGCGGGGGGGTGGGGGATTCCTAGGGGCAGGGGCATACGTGGACGTCAGTACGGGCTGCAACAGGGAAACATGGAATGTGGGGTTGATCCTCAGAGTCCGGGGCAACTGGAGCCGGTAGGCGACAGGGTTCACCCTGCGCACCACCTTGAAGGGGCCAATGTAGCGAGGAGCAAGCTTGCGGTTCTCCACCCACAGCGGAAGGTCCTTGGTGGACAGCCAAACCCGCTGCCCAGATTATTATTATTATTATTATTATTATCGCATTTTTCACAAACTGCTCCTGTCATTTTGCTGGTTTGTTTCATTCTAAGCGGAAATGATTTTGTCCGACATTTTGTATAAAGATTTTATTCATCAAATTTGCAAAAATTAAAAAAATGGTCTGTTTCTTGAAATCCAGTGAATGTGGAACGAATATAACAATTATTCCACTCACTCTCATCGTACATGGCTTATAGTAAACTTGGTGCAACATGCCTCGTCAACTATCAGCTCATGTGCGTCTCGATTTCGTGGAATAATTGTTATAATGTGGTCCCCCACCAGGATATAACACACACACACACACACACATCCTAAACAAAAAGCATGACAGTCTTAACACTAAATTGTAATCCTTTAATATGTACTATGTCCTTCATGCTTGTCATAAAATCAAGATGGTTGCCATGGAGACGCAGGGCCGCTGACAGCTTTGGCTGGGCCCAGGACAAAATGCTCTGAATGGGCCCCCCCCCTGGGGCTAACCCACACACACATCCTTTAACCGAACGCCATTAAATGTATTCCGTTACGCCCCAAGCCTGCATGCGACAGCCCCCGCAATGCCTTCCTAAACTCGTGGATAGTCTACTACAGTATAATCACGTGATTGGGGTGCTCTTGAAGGAGCAGCGATGGACGGGGGATTTTGGGCAGGGCTGGGGGCGAACATAGTATACTGTGCGTGCGTACTGTCCAGTGTGAAAAGCAGAGAAGAACACACCGCTCGAGAAATGGCGGGATATGATTGCGGGCTAATCTGAATATTCTTAGCTTCAATCAGATATATGAAACACAATGTTATTAAGCCATTTTGGTTATGAAATGATTCAATGCCCTGTGCGTTTGATATGGTGTTCAGTGTGACTTGCTCTCCCCTCGTTTGTAACATGAATTGCATGCCGCGTGTGCCTTGGTTGGGGTTACTTTACAGGGCTGGAAAAAGTTGGCTGTCTTACCTGCCTCAGCTGCCCCACTGCCTTTGCTAGTACCTGCTGCATCATCCGAATCTTTTTTAAAATATTTATGCAGTGAGCCCCTGAGTCTCTTGGTTTCTTCCTCTCTTTTTCTCTTTTCTTTTCTTTTCTGTGCTCCTGTAGGGTGACCACCAACATGAGTCAGTAAGTTAGGACACTTGTGTCCAAAAGTGAGGACAAAGGCCCTAAAGTTAGGATACCGTCGCATTACGGGGGGGGGGTAAGAAAACCTTTTAAAAAAAATGTATGAAGTCAATATATATTTATTAACTTGGAACACCTATCAAAAAGTGAAATGTGGAAAATGATGGTCAAGACCATGTCAACAAGAAACAAAACATCACTGTAAAGTCACTGTAAAGAGTTGTGTCCATCTATAGACACTGAAAAAACAGTCTTTGCCATGCCATAGGCCAACATATTTATTCACTTGAAAATGACCATCAAAAAGAAAAAAAAATGAAAAATTGAAAAATGAGTCAAGAAACATGTAGGCCTACTGTCATTTAGCCTACTATACTGGCCTTGGCTTATCCACAGGAACTAAACTAAAAACAAAACATTGTTGTGTTCATTTATGCTCATCCAAAAAAATATCAAAAAGAAAAACATGAAAAATGACAGTCAACCATGTCATTTACATTTGGCCTATAACCTTACCTGTCAACTTTTGCAGAGCAGTCTAAACTCCTGTACGAGTGATGGTGTTTAATGGTGTGGAACAATTTAGTCAGCTCAGCAGCAGTGGTTTTGTCATCGATTGGGGTTGGTAGAGCTGGGGCAAAAAATGATGCTAAAGATGACTGTCCAGCACTGCTGGCATTCTCTCTGTGGCGGTCTGTGTCCACGTGTCTATCTATCGCACCTTTACCTCTGCTCCCCACATCAATGTCAATGCGACAGAGCTTGCAGAAGGCGAAGTGTTCTCCTTTTTGGCTCTTGCCGACAAAACGATGCTCTAAGCACCAAGCATTTTTAAAGGATGTCTTTCGTTTCGGCATGAGTATTGTTCAACAGCATGCGTGCCAACATTCATAGGTTTTTCCGTACAAACATTCGCACTGCACGCGCAGCTCAGAGGAGCAAAAATCAGTCAATCGCGTGAGCGCAGCTTTTGAGTGACAACAGCTTCCAGACAATCAGAAGCTGCAGAGGCTCCATCAGCTGCGTGCGCAGCGCGAATGTTTGTATATGAGAAATCCCTGTAGGCTATCTTTGCCTGTACTGTATGTCATCGCAGAATAGCAAGTGTAAATAATGGGCGGGGATTTGTGACGATTGATGCAACGGTGGTGGCTGAGGGTCCGAAATGAGGACAAAATGTAAAAAGTGAGGACGCGTGACAGACGTCCAGACAGACGGCTCTAAAACTGGACTGTCCGGACGAAATCCGGACGAATGGTCACCCTATGCTCCTGACTTGTGCATGTTGGCAAATGGCACGCACGCTGATTGTCGAAGCGCTATGATCGAACAATGTCGTTTTTTCCCCTTAATCAAAGAGTCAGACCAAACCATTTTTGCATTGGGGTGGTAGGGGGTTCTTGACACCTTTTTCAAAGACAATAAAGGCAAAAGATCTAGAAATCATTTATTGAATGCAAATATAGCACATTTCTCCCCCAAATCAACACATTTTGAAATGAAATAAAATAATCGCTACTTCATGAGAGCCCAGTTCTGGGCCCTCGCCATTCCTGGGCCCGGGACAACATACCCGTTTGTCCCCCCCTGTCGGCGGGCCTGTGGAGACGGCAGAATAAGATGTAACTTTTAGTGATAGGAAGTGTGTGTGTGTGTGTGTGTGTGTGTGTGTGTGTGTGTGTGTGTGTGTGTGTGTGTGTGCATGCAGAAGCTATGGAAAATCTGCACATAAAAGCCTCCATCTCCACAACAGCCCCCCTGACCCCAAGACCAATGTGCAGAATGTGTGGAAAAAGCAGAAAATGTTAGAAATAACCCAGTGTCTTGCTTTCGCACAGCACTGAGCCACAGGCAATGCTCTCCTGGTCTCCACTGAATAAACCACAGAATGACTAATGGTTTTTTTCTTTCCTGTTTTGTTAGGTGATTTCTGAGGAGTCTTCTTGAGAAGGAGAATTACTTGTCTCTGAGTGTTTACCAACAGCAATGACCAAGGACACCTGGTGTATTTTCAAGCTTGGTTGAAAATAGCATACAGTGTCTGGAGATCCAAGTGGAATAACAAGCAGTTTGTCTCAAATGTGTCATTGACTTTCACTAAATTCAATCTACAGAGCATGAGATTTACTATAGATTTAGCAACAGAAACTATGGACAGCTGTGATGAAAATATTAGAGCAGTTCAAAATATTACAGTAGTTCAAATTTTAGCACATACTATAATCAAGTGAAATAATCTGCCAGTGCAGTAAGATAATTACACTTGGTAAGACATCTTAGAATAAGTTGGTAAGTTGGTTGCAATCTAGAACTAGGTTTAATAATCTCACAATTGGTGTCTTGTTTTCTTCTAATAAGAAATGCTAGATCGTTTCAACTATTTTCAAGATGTTGTCACTTGCTAAGATATAATTTTTTTGCAGTGTACCTTCACGAGTTTTTTTTTTTTTTTATCATACAAGCATGATTAACATACTGATAGAAACTTTATACTTTACACTTTCCTATGTGCCCACTGCCAAATAATATTAGTTTTTAAATGACCTAAATTAGATGAAACGTAAAACTCAGTCATACAGACTCGGTGCGCTAGGAGCCCACTTCCGCATTCATAAAAGACTGTTCCCATGGTAACAGTATGGTGATGGCTTTCACTCTTTCGGTTTCAGTTGGTTTCTCTTTCGCCAAGCTTTACATTATCTGAAATAGTACCTAAATAAACTACCATTATTATTGAATTTTTTGTACTGTTTACAGTATTTATATTTCAATTAACTACAGGAAAATTTCCTTTCATTTGTAACTTCATTTCACTTGTTTTTAACTCCTCTTTATTGCACTTTTGAACAGAATCAAAATTCCTAACATTTTGTGATGTAACATTTGCATCATGTTATAGTTCGTAAAATCAAAACTTGTTAAAAAAATTGTCTTACTTGTTGATAACAAATGACTTAATGTGATTTATTTTCTTTTAGACCACAGCATGGTTGAACTCTCATTTCTGATAGGTGTACATCGACTCTTATCTCTGGTATAACTGGTATTAGTGAAAGATTTTTATTAATACACTTGTTCTCATACATAATACAAATATATTAAGGTTATTACATGGTCATATGAAGATATGAAGTTCATCTTCGAGTGGTGAATGTATATTTCATGAGAAAGTGAAGTGAACAAATGAAGTCAATGCTGGGGTAGGTTTCCTGATAATGTTGCTAAAGTGAGAGTTTAAAGATGCTCTTAAGCAATGGACATTGTCTCTGTATGTGGTTTTCCCAAACTCATTTGTAAAAAGGAGTCTTAAGAGCAACTTTGCTAAGAGCTTCTTTGCAATGCACGTCCTCGACACAGGCATTAGTAGTTATGCTACTGAATGCTAAAGGCATTCATACTTTAGTGGCTAAAGGCATTAGTAGTTGCTAAATCTAGTCGAAGAGATCACATGGTGTTTGTTTTTAACCAAAAGCTAATGAAATATAAAGTCTTAAAATATGTTAATTTTATGTATTGTCATTAGGCATTACATATTCTTGGCTTTCAGTCACGTGACTTTTCTTAGCGATTTCACTTCCAGTACAACTGCTGGTGGCCTAGCAAACCAAAATGGCTGCCGTAGTGCAAACAACTAGCGATAACTTATCAGAGTATACTCGTAATCTAGAAGCCACTGCTTGCTTTAGATATATTCAGGAGATTGCATGTGCAATAGAATAGACCTCTACAGTCTGGGAAAGAAGGATTTGTCGTACGATCACAAAAACTACCCTTTAGTCAAGTTCCCTAACATCGTGAACTATCTGGTGTTGCAGACGTCCTTCTACACCACAAAACAGATGAAAGCATGGAAGAGTATAGAGGATTACAGCTTTTTTGTATGTGGCTGGGTAAAGGACCTCGATATCAAGTCACTGCCGAATGAATCCTGTATTGTTTTTGCCCGTGTAAGTATGTTTTAAAGCTTTTTGTTTATGTCTTTACAATGAAGTGCTGCAAGTTGAAGTGTAAACAAACAACAGTTCACTTGATTCTCACTTGTGTACACTCTTATTTCTCAGGTAAATCATTCACAAAGATCATCAGAAACCCCTTTAAAAACCTCGATCTTAGTTAAGCAAGACGGAGAAGTGGTCACAGTGCATTGTAACTGTATGGCTGGGTTAGAATTTTGTCGCAACCTTCATGTTTATGGACTTTATTATTCATGGTTGTTTTGATTGCGTGCACTTGCTGAAAGACTCATTGAAAAGACTGCTAGGACACCCTGTTAAAGAAAGCGAGACATGTTTTGTTTTCAGTATGGCAGCCATCGAGTGAGGAGTAAACAAAGAAACAGCTGGGGACTTTAGCGCTTTGTGACTAAAAGAAGTACCGTAAAATCAGGGCTCGACATTAATGCTTGTCCACTTGTCCGGGACAAATGATATCGTGACGTCACCAGTTCTCGTGCATCACGTGTTCTCGAGCTATCGCATTATTTTCGGAATTTCCGCGAGATTATGACGCGTTTTGACATTAGGGAAGCCCTTTTGTTTTCGTCAGTGGATGAGCTATTTTCTTGCCGAAAATCGCGAAAATGCTACGTATAAAGGTAAATATATACTAACCTAAATAAGTAAAAGCCTTCTGAATCCGATTCTAGCTTAATTCTTTTTACATGGTACAAATAAATTGAAATTAAAGCCTTCAAGTGAGGCCTGTTGTCACGGACGCTGGCTAAAATGTCATTCGTGATCACCTGCTAAAAATAGAACTGAAAGTAAACCGGAAGTGCACTTGATATATTCTGCTACGATGCCTCTTTGGGACATGCATGTTAAATGTTTATTGATATTTTCATGAAAAATTGCAGTGTATAAAGGTGTGACATGTTTCCTTACTAGAGGTTTTTCTATCTCCATAGCTCTTGAACTCGAGTCGTCCTGCCCAGTTAAGATCTTGGCACCATGATGACATAGTCCGAGCTTACCAAAGAGTAAAAGAAGATGGCATCAGCGTTTATAAAGCTGCCAGAATACCGTTGACAATACCGTTGGGTTTTTTTGGCATGTTCTGCATGGGACACCATACGGAATTCCGTGCCCATTTCAGCTGACGTCATATAGCTCGAGAACACGTGACGCGGAATTTCCCACATGTATTTTGAGCAAGGCTTTAGAAGTTTGTTTTTTTGCTAGAAAACGTTTTTTCTGGTGAGTTTTTTATGTCATTTATTTCAGAAAAATGTATTAGCGCTAAAATTAACCAACAAAGACTTCATTCAAATGCATATTTGATGCAAGAACTGTCAAAAGCAGCTTAGATTAACGAGAACCGGTGATGCCATGGTACTTTATGCTGGACAAGTTCATCATCTCAGTTACTTGTCCGATTGGACAAGTGCCAAAATATGCCGATATTCAGGTTACATATCAAATTTATCAGTTTATTCACATGATTTCCGAAGCATCTCACTCGACATATTGTTTTGATGAATCGCGAAACCGGCCAATACCGCTTCGTGTATTTGAGCTGAAAAGTAAACGGTCGTTTATGATTGGTTTTAATCGTGTCATACACGTGGATTTGTTGACATTTCTGTTGGCGGGATCATTATTCAACTGTATATTTACGTTGAGTATGTGGTAATTTCCAAATCTTTGAATTGTTGTTGATGGTGTTCATTATATAGCCGAGCGTGTGTAGCGGGGTGTGCTGGGCTTGGAATGAGCGCCTGCATGCGTGTGGATTGACAGGGAGTGAGGTAGGAGTGGGGAAAGTTATCTATGAAATACCAAGTTGTCAAATGGCTGCTAATTAGGTTACCGGCTGTATTAATTAACTAATTAGTAATGGGAGTTTAGGGATTTGAAACATAGGGCTCTATAATTTAGATATAATTATGGATTATTTGAAATTATTAATTATCTTTTTTTGACCATTAAATACCATACAGGAGCCACACTGAATAATTAGACAACAACAATTAATCAGTGGAGGATATATATTCAAAGTTAATAATTTAAAAATGAAAATATATATAATTTTAATTTTCTGGTTTTCAATTTCTCATAAATAAATTAATGATTGATGGAGTCCAATTTTTTCTGCAGTGAATAGATTTTTGTTATCAGTTGTTTTTATTTGTAGCATTGTTGTTATTTGTTTCTCTTGTCCAAACTAGTGATATCAAGTCATAAATTTTATGATAATGTTACTTTTTGTGATATTTGTTACTGAACTGCAGAGTACTGATCTGTGTATATATAATGGTTAGTGTTTCTGGATCTCATAGTATAGTTATTTTGTTCTTAAAATTTTATGTTCATAATTTCTACTCTATTGGAATATATTGCTTCTGAACTTCAGCATAATAATTGGTGAATTATGGTATCAATCAGTCTGTTTTACTATATTTTTGAACTTTTGCCTCAGTATATCAAGTATTGATTACTTTTGATTCATAGATATTATGCATATGTTGTGAATTCGGAAACAAATGCAATAAAGATTGTTGGGTTACAAATAGTTTATTTGTGGGTTTTTTTTCTCAAATATTTCTTCGGACAAGTCAACTTCACATTCAGACAAGTAAATTTCCTTTCAATTTGCCCGACAGGACAAGTGGTTTCAAAAGTTAATGTAGAGCCCTGAAAATAACAACACATAGCAAGAAAAGTACTTGGAAAACACTAGCTGAGAGGGATATACAAACCTTTCACAAAGTGATCACTGCAAACTTGAGCATGCTTCGACTTGGCTCCCTTCGATTTCAGTGAGAGGTTCAAAAGCCACCTTTCTCATCATCTTTTTGTGAAATCCTGTTTTCGTTCACCCTTTTTTATTAGTTCACAGGGAACCCTGAAGAAACTTTTATCAGTTTCACGGTTTGATCGATTCGAACAACCTAAAACAATGCAAGCGTAAGGCATTTTTCATGCGAGCAATGCACCTTCTTCGTTCAAACACTTTGTCACCTGAGCTTTGGTAGACCACCAGCTAAAGTTTTGAATAACTAATGAGGCGGATGTGACATCATGTGAAACCCAAAAATATAATGTGGTAATTAATAATTGAAACAATTTTACATGACCTGGCGACTTGTCTAGGGTGTACCCCGCCTTTCGCCCGTAGTCAGCTGGGATAGGCTCCAGCTTGCCTGCGACCCTGTAGAACAGGATAAAGCGGCTAGAGATAATGAGATGAGATAATTTTACATTTTTGGACAATAACATTTTTATTCCAAGCATGTTTTTTTTAAATTAAATGAATAAGCATTCACAAGAAAGAATGAGCAAATAATAAACTAAATTATTCAGTAAATGTTTTCCCTGTGCCTGCTCATTTCACTGTTGCCCAATCATTCAATCATGATTATTTCAACTGTTATTCGCAATGCGAAGTTGGCAATGTTCTCCCTTACACACACACACACACACACACACACACACACACACACACACACACACACACACACACACACACAATGTAACAGGTGCAGAAATTTGTTTCATTTATGATACTAAATGAGATAATCTCTTGCCTAATGGAGTTAAATTTGATTAAAATGTGGCAATATCAATGTGACATTATGATATCCATACATAATTCCATAGCATATTGAAATATATTCATAATTTTTTGCTGACATTTATTTAACAATTAACTCAATGTATTTGCAATGTACAAGAAAAATAATTTAACACCAACAGCAGACTCAACACCTGACTGTGAGAGTCCCTCAGAGGCGCATGCACATTCTGTGTATTCAGCTGTGAGGAGACGCTCTTTGTTGTGAAAGAGTGATCCAGGCCCATCGTAAATTCAGAGCAAACTAAAGAACTACTTTGGCTACAATGTTGTTCGGGGAAACAACATTAGCTTAACGATGGAGCTGAAGGAGCAATTAAAGACGCTTTTAACCTTAAGAGGCTTTCGGGAAACCCACCCCTGATCCATTGGTTTGACTTTACCAAGTGTTTGATTTCTGTACAGTTTATTCTGGGTTTGACTTTGTTTTTATTTTTTGACTTTGCTCTTTTGCTATTGCCTCTGATATCCTGTTTGCATCTTGCCTGAACCTTGCCTTATTATCAATTCTGATTTTGTCTCACATTTTGAATTTGTCTGCCTGATTGCTTGAATAAACTCTCTTTCTGCTTTTACATCCGTATGTCACCTGCATACCTTATAACTTCGCATCACATCAACGTATTGTTATTTAATTTCCTTTAGCAACACACCCATGTTGTGTTTCATGCTTACTCAGCTTAGTGTTCACAATGCAAATTTTTAACAATTATGAATATTACATCCTCTAAAACCCGGGAAAAATCATGTCAGTTGGATAATCCTTCAGAAGAACAGCTGTGGTAGGATTTATTGTTGTGACTATGATCTTAAGTCTAACACTTTTTAAAGCATAATGATGGTAGTTTTTAATTGAAATGATTTGATGGAAGGGCGGCACGGTGGTGTAGTGGTTAACGCTGTTGCCTCACAGCAAGAAGGTCCGGGTTCGAGCCCCATGGCTGGCGAGGGCCTTTCTGTGCGGAGTTTGCATGTTCTCCCCGTGCCCGCGTGGGTTTCCTCCGGGTGCTCCGGTTTCCCCCACAGTCCAAAGACATGCAGGTTAGGTTAACTGGTGACTCTAAATTGACCGTAGGTGTAAATGAGAGTGTGCATGGTTGTTTGTATCTATGTGTCAGCCCTGTGATGACCTGGCAGCTTGTCCAGGGTGTACCCCGCCTTTTGCCCGTAGTCAGCTGGGATAGGCTCCAGCTTGCCTGCGACCCTGTAGAACAGGATAAAGCGGCTAGAGATAATGAGATGAGATTCGATGGAAGGGCGGCACGGTGGTGTAGTGGTTAGCACTGTCACCTCACAGCAAGAAGGTCCTGGGTTCAAGCCCAGCGGCCAGCAAGGGCCTTTCTGTGTGGAGTTTGCACGTTCTCCCCGTGTCTGCATAGGTTTCCTCTGGGTGCTCCAGTTTCCCCCATAGTCCAAAGGTATGCAGGTTAGGCTAATTGGTGGCTCTAAATTGACCGTAGGTGTGAATGAGTGTGCATGGTTGTTTGTATCTATTGCCGCTTTTCCACTACAAACGCGGCTGAGCCGTGCCGTGCTGAGTCGAGCTGAGCGGGGCTGTTGGAGTTGCATTTCGACTACAACCGCGCTGAACCGTGCTGGCTGGAAGTGGGTGGACACATTGGGTGGAGTTAGTGAAAGTGGGTGGACGTCACATGATGTCGTTAAGCAGCGCAAACAGTGACATCAGTGAGCTTTTAAGCGGTAGTCTCACGACCCGAATAGTAAACAATAAACATGGAGGACATGGAGTCGTTAGTGTTGCTGGTCTTGGTGCTGTGGCTTGTTGTCACCGACAACGCCAACAGATACTGGCAAGAGCGTATAGATGAGGCGAGGCGCATAAGGCTTCAGAAATTCTCGTAATTCGTAATTCTTCTTCTTCTGGGTTTACGGTGTTTACAGATCCCAGCGTGCTCGTGGGGCGTGTGTGGGCATGTGAGGACACTCCTCCTCACCAATCAGTGCACAGGGGAGTGTCTGCTCACGCCCCCAGCCTCACTCGGCTCGCTTTGGCTCGCTTCAGCCCCACTCCAAAACGGTGCAAGTTTTAGGGGCTAAGCAGGGCTGAAGCGAGCCGAGTCGTGCTGTTTTTTGGTAGTCGAAACGCGAGCCGTGTCGGGCTGAAGTGAGCTGAAGCGAGCTGAAGTGAGCTGAAAAAGGGTAGTGGAAAAGGGCCATATGTGTCAGCCCTGTGATGACCTGGCAACTTGTCCAGGGTGTACCCTGCCTCTAGCCCATAGTCAGTTGGGATAGGCTCCAGCTTGCCTGCAACCCTGCACAGGATAAGCGGCTACGGATAATGGATGGATGGATGGATGGATGATTTGATGGAATTCCACAACTGAACTTTGACTTTCATTATGTTTGGAGTAAACAGATTTTTTTTTTAGTCACCAAAAATTCAATAATGAATCTCCATAAGATACATTATATGTCTTTGCTGGAAATATACAGAATAACAATCATCAGGCCTTTTGGTCTACAGCTTATTTGTAAGTCCTCCTCCATTCCTCTGCTTCCTTCAGCACAGTTCATTCTGTCTGCATAAGAAAGTGAGGAACTGACACTTTCAAATGAGTTATAGCATGGCCTACTTTCAAAAGTCACAACAACGCTGAATACAAATGAATTTGAAAGAGTGTAACACCAAATTTGGATGCATGAGGAGAAATATTTCTGTCAATCATTCTGTGTATGCACATTTCCTGTGTTTACCACAAAGAGAAACTGTTGTTGTTCTGCCCCATTTTGCACAAATGTCTCTGTAATGTCTTGCAGGTCTTTTCCATCCTCAGAGCACACACTCAATTAAATTATAATATCCCTGCCAACATCTTTGGTCATCACTGCCAAACCCAATCCGGACTTGAGGCGAACCATATTTGTTTGACTTGGCCAGAATTGCAGCAGTAAGGTGGCCAATTCCTTTCTGCACAATCACACCTATGGGCAATTTAGAGTTGCCAGTTAACCTAACTGCAAGTCTTTGGACTGTGGGGGAAACCAGAGCACCCGGAGGAAACCCACGCAGCCACAGGGAGAACACGCAAACTTAACGCTAAATCATGCCACTCCAAATAACACTAAATCATGCCACTCGGTTCAACCATAGGTTCAGCTACTTACAATTTTTGACCTCTTGCTACAGCAAAATGGGAGCCACCTGAAAAGTACACTTTTTCTCAGCTAAAGCAGCAGTCAAAGCGAAGGCAACAAAAGAATGGGAAAGTTGTGGAGTTCCTGTTTGGAACATTCAACAAGTAAACAGGCTAATTGGTAATTGAAAAAGGTTCAGTCGTTCACAAGCAAGGATGGGCCAAAGTTCACTACTTTGTGAAAAACTGCATGGGTAAATTATCCAACAGTTTAAGAACAATATTTTTCAATGTACACTTGCAAGAAATTGAGGGATTTTACCACCAATATTCCATAATATCATCAAAAGATTCAGAGAATCCAGAGAAATCTCTGCACGTAAAGGGAAAAGTTGAAAATAAACACTGAATGCATGTGACTTTCAAACCCTCAGGCAACACTGCATTAAAAACTGACATGATTATATCAAGAATATTATTACATGAGCTCAAGAACACTTTGGAAAACCATTGTCGGTAAACACAGTTCTTCGCTGCATCTACCATGCAAAGTGAAAACCATATGTCAACAACATCCAGAAATGCTGGTGAACTCTCTGGGCCTGAGCTCATCTGAGATGGACTGACACAAAGTGGCAAAGTGTGCTGTGGTCTGATGAGTTCACATTTTGAATTGTTTTTGGAAATCATGAATGTTGTGTCCTCCGGGCTAAAGAGGAAAAGGACCATCCAGATTGTTACCAGCACAAAGTTCAAAAGCCAACATCTGTGATGGTCTGGGGGTGTGTTATTGCCCATGGCATGGGTAAAGTTCACATCTTTGATGGCACCATCAGTGCTGAAAGGTACATACAGGTTTTGGAGCAACATATGCTACCATCCAGATGACATATTTTGTGTGGCATATTATGAAGCACAAAACATGACAGTGGAGACCCCGGACTGTTGATCAACTGAACTCATATCAAGCAAGAAAGAGAAAGAATTTCATGTTCAAAACTTCAACAGTTAGTGTCCTCAATTCCCAAACATTAGTTCATCCTCTTATTCCTACTTTACAGTTTCATGTGCATTTTCTATTTAATGGTTTTGATCCTAGGCTGAGCCCTGTGATTACCTGGTGACTTGTCCAGGGTGTACCCCGCCTCTCGCCCAGTCAGCTGGAATAGGCTCCAGCTTGCCTGTGACCCTGTAGAACAGGATAAGCGGCTACAGATAATGGATGGATGGATCCTAGGCTGTCTTTGTAGTTGTTTGTTTACAGACTTGAGCACTTCAGGAGTAAAAGCCTTCATAAAGGGCCCACTAGTGGCTCAGTAACCAGCCTGTGACTTGAACTCACAAATTTCCCATTTGTTTTTGTTGAACTTGGCTCACTCAGATTTGACTTCTGATCATGGATGCTGACCATGAATCTTGTTTATTCCCAAACCCATCCATTTTTCATGAAAACAAGCAATGAAGTACATAAATACTGTCTCAAAAGGGGAATGTGAGCAAAAATATGAACTGCTAGAGGGCTTCAGAGGACCAGTCTGGGAAACACTGAACTAATGACTGAAGTGTGCTCTGTTCTGAACAGGAAGCAGTTTGCAGGTGTCATTCTTCAGTGCAGAAATTTCCAAACATGCCATACATAAGTATTCAAGCTAGCCCTGTCACCCCCACTGCAACCCTACCCATCATGAAGACCCAGGAGCTGTCAAAATATAAGTCAAAGTTCTTGAAGTATCAGCGTTATGAATTTCCACTGGAGAACCATTAAGTCCATTTATTTTAAAAAATATGATACAACCAGGGCGGCACGGTGGTGTAGTGGTTAGCGCTGTCGCCTCACAGCAAGAAGGTCCTGGGTTCGAGCCCCGGGGTCGGCGAGGGCCTTTCTGTGTGGAGTTTGCATGTTCTCCCCGTGTCCGCGTGGGTTTTCTCCGGGTGCTCCGGTTTCCCCCACAGTCCAAAGACATGCAGGTTAGGTTAACTGGTGACTCTAAATTGACCGTAGGTGTGAATGTGAGTGTGAATAGTTGTCTGTGTCTATGTGTCAGCCCTGTGATGACCTGGCGACTTGTCCAGGGTGTACCCCGCCTTTCGCCCGTAGTCAGCTTGGATGGGCTCCGGCTTGCCTGCGACCCTGTAGAAGGATAAAGCGGCTAGAGATAATGAGATGAGATGAGATGATACAACCATGACAGAGTTTGACTTGAAAACAAACATGTTCCTATATGACAATGCTCCTGTGCACAAAGCAAGCTCCATGAAGACATGGTTTGCCAAGGTTGGAGTGGAAGAACTTGTGTGGCCTACACAGAGCCCTGACCTCAACCTCACTGGACACCTTTGGGATGAACTGGAATGCCAACTATGTGCCAGGCCTCCTCACCCAACATGAATGCCTGACCTCACTAATTGTCTTGTAGAAAGCCTTCCCAGAAGAGTGGAAGTTATTATGACAGCAAAGGGGAAATAAACCTTGAATGGGATGTTCACAAAGCACATATGAATGTGATGGTCAGGTGTCCATGATAAACTTTTGGCCATGCAGTGAACTTTAGTAATTGAGTTGCAGTCACATTCATAAATACTGCATCACTTAATTTACTGACTTGTATTATTATTATTATTATTATTATTATTTATGTCTTGTGATCACCAGTTTAAATCTGTGGTAGTGTTTATATGAATTTCAGCCAAAGCCCTTGGCTCAGAAATTCATTGCCCTGCATATTATCCCTGCTGTTCCTAACAATGCCGTCATCTAGATACTTGTGATGATGTCACTGATTTCTAATGCTTCAATTGACTGTCAGAGGTTCTTTGATACAGTTCCTAGTGCTCCCACTACAACAGGTCTAACCTCTGTCACAACATGAAGAGCCATATTTTGGTATTTTCCCACTTTCGTATTCTCTGTCGTCTCCACTGGAGTCCCACGAAACAGCAGTGTTAATCAGAGTCCATATTATTATTATTCCTTTGGCTCTTTTCATCTCGGAAGATGGTCAACAGCTTCTTCCATGTCTCGTGGCTTCAGTCAGTCACTGGTACTCTGTGCAGTCCTGGCTGGGCAGTGCCTCTCATGGCTAATGAGTCCAATGTTAGCATGGCAGGCTCTCCCGCATAATGCACAGCAAAACATTTGACCGTCATTGTTCTCCTCTGTTCTTTTCTTCCTCCTATGTCTTGCTTCCAAAACCCGCCTCTCTCAGGCAACCCTATACAGTCCCATACCAGTGTGTACTGCTGATCTCCATCTACTTCTGTCCATTGCTATATTTTCCCAGCTCTCTTTGCATATGGAGAAGTCTTGAAGGGTAGCTTTGCATACATCTTTGTACCTCAGCTTGGGCCTTCCTCTGGGTCGACTCCCAATAGAGAGTTCGCCGTACAGTACTCTCTTTGGAAGCCTGGTGTCCTCCATCCTGCTCACATGGCCTAGCCAACGTAGCCTGTTTCGCCGCAGGATCTCGAACAATGACGGTATGTCTGCTTGCTGGAGTACTTCTTCATTTGTGATTTTGTTCTGCCATTTTATGTTTAAAATCTTGCACAAACAATGTAGGTGGAAACTGTTTAGTCTTTTTTCTTGCCGTGAATAAACTGTCCATGTTTCACTGCCATATAGTAGAGTTGACAGTACGCATGTGTTGTAGATCAGTACCTTTGTCTTTCTTGTCAGCTTCTGGTTCTCCCAAGCTCTCTTGCTTAGTTTCCCATAGGAAGCAGCAGCTCTACCAATTCTCACATTTATTGTTTCATCCAGAGAATTGGTACTTGCTGCCACTGATTCCATGCAGTGTGATTGAAGGGAGGACTGCAGTGCCTTGCCCCATTACCTCCGTCTTCTTGACACTGATGGTAATGCAGAACAGATCACAGGCCCGGGCTAAATTGTCCAACAGTCCCTGCAGAGTTGCCTCCTCATGTGCCATGAGTGCTGCATCATCAGCGAAAAGGAGTTCTCTGCACAACAGCTCAACAGTTTTACTTTTTGCCCTGAGTCTTGCCAGGTTAAACAGTGAACCATCTGTAT
Source organism: Neoarius graeffei (assembly GCF_027579695.1). NCBI lineage: Eukaryota > Metazoa > Chordata > Actinopteri > Siluriformes > Ariidae > Neoarius > Neoarius graeffei. The sequence continues at coordinate 18,141,311 of NC_083574.1, forward strand.
GTGACCGGATATAAAACGCCATCCTGGTTTCCATTGAAGGCAAAGCGGAGGAGTACAGCAAAGTAGATGCTGAAAAGAATTGGTGCCAGCACACACCCCTGCTTAACTCCATTTCTGACATCAAAACAGTCGGAGGTAGAGCCATCAAACTGAATACAGGTTTTCATGTCCTCATGAAAGGAGATAACCAGTTTCAGGAGTTTAGGTGGACATCCAATACTCTTGAGTACTTTGTAGAGGGCAGAGCTGCAGACAGCATCGAACGCCTTTGTCAAGTCTACGAAGGCGATGTAAAGCGGCATATACTGCTCTCTACACTTCTCCTGTAGTTGTCGCAATGTGAAGATCATGTCCATGGTAGACCGCCCTGCTCTAAAACCACACTGAGACTCCAGGAGCACACATTCTGCTAGCGTCTGTGGGCACTTGCGTACTATCCATGCAATAGCCTTCCCTGTTATGCTCAGCAGTGAGATTCCCCTGAAGCTGTTGCAGTCTCCTCGGTCACCTTTGTTCTTATAAAGGGTCACAATCTTGGCATTGTGCATTTCGTGAGGAATTTTGCCTTCTTCCCAACACTGTCGAAGGAGTTCACACAGATAGTGCAGTATTACCTCCTTGTTTTCCTTCAGGACTTCTGCCGGTATGCTATCCTGACCAGGTGCCTTGCTGCTGGGTAGAGCACTCAGCGCCTCGAGAAGTTCACTCTCCTCAGGCATCATATCCATCTCTGCTAGTTCTGGGAATACTGGTAGGACCTCATCCAGTCCAGGTTTCTCTGGTATTTCTTCTGAGTACAATTCAGAGTAATGTTCCACCCATCTTTCAAGCTGTTTGGATTTGTCAGTTATTACTTCTCCCTCCTTTGACTTCAATGGTACAGTCTTAGAGACCCTCAGGCCGAGAACTATTTTCATGAGGCTGTGCATCGTGCCTACATCACCCCATCTGAAGCAGATTGAATGGAAGAGCACAAATCTGTCCAGTACTGGTTTGCACACTTCCTAGCTTCCCTCTGTGCCTCTGATCTTGTGTGACAAAGACGATCTAATGTGGCTTGTGATGGATTTATTTTGTGTTCAAACATTGCCACCCTTTCAGCATCAAACAAGGGCATAAGAGAACCGGCGTACGCCTCAACCCAGTCCTGGCCTGCCTGTCTCTTTTTTCCACAACTGGCAACTGCACTGTTGTATATGCTCTTACTCAGTGTATGCCACACTTCATCGATTGTGCCGCCAGTCACACGCTCTTGTATTATCCGAGAGAACTCCCTAGAAAAAGTTTCCTTTCTCTCCGGCTCCCTGGCTACCATAGCATTGACTCGGGGCCTGGCCTCTGGTCTCCGCCTATGGATGCGTTTATGTGTGATCTCCACTCTGCTGGCTACTAGTGAGTGATCTGTGTCACAATCTGCGCTGTGAAAGGAGCGGGTTACCTTGACAGTGTTCAGATATTGTTTACGGGTGATTATCAAGTCCAGTTGATGCCAATGTTTGGACCTTGGGTGGCACCATGATACTCTCCGACACTCCTTCACTCCAAACATTGTGTTAGTGATGATGAGTTCCCTCTCTGAGCAGAACTCCAAAAGTCTCTGTCCATTCTCATTCATCTTCCCAACACCAAAGTGACCAAGTGATACAGGCCAAGTGTCATGGTCTCTGCCTACCCGTGCATTAAAATCACCAAGGATACACAGTAAAAATCATAGTGTCAATTTTACTCTTTAAGAGTTGAATTTAACTCTCTGTCAGATAACATTTGGTCCCACTCAAAATCAGTGTAAAATTTACTCTATAGCCAGTGTAAGATTTTTAGAGTTAATTTTACTCTATTTTGTGTCAAAATTAACAATGATCATCACCCTGCAGAGTAGATTTTGTCGTTGTGTGCAAGTGGGAATTAACTCTCACTTTTGACACTACCATTTAGACGATTTTACTCTGCATAGTGTTATAACTACTCTATCCAGAGGAAAATAGGTTTACACTGCAATATTGACACTCCATTTTTTACTGTGTATAGAGCTGTTCTTCTTGTGGGATTGAAGTGAAGACCTGACCAAGCATTTCATAGAAACTGTCTTTCAACTCTACCGGTGCAGTAAAGGTTGGTGCATATACGTTGATGAAATTGACATAACCTCCGGCCGAATTTAGCCGCAATGATGTCAAGCGTTCCGAGATCCTGACAGGTGTAGTTATGGATTGAACAAGGGTGTTTCTCACAGCAAAACCAACACCATACCACCGAGGCTGGTTAGCTTCCAGTCCCTTCCAGTAGAAGGTGAAATTTGCTTCCCTCAAACACCCATCTTCAGCAATCCTTGTTTCTTAGAGAGCAACAATGTCCATCTGCAGTTTCTGAAGTTCCTCATCAATGAGAGCAGTCTTTCTAATTTCTCCATGTTTGATGTCTGTGTTGTCAAATCCGGGTAACACAGTTCTCATTCCACGTTCCAATACACAAGTACTTCTTTCTATTCTTGGTAATGGGTACAGTTTTTCATCTGTCATTCGACTTTTGGTCTATCCTCATGCACCCTGTGAGGCGGACAGACGTGATGGGTCGACACCTTACTGGCCTGGGGCTGCCAGGCTTTGGTGGGCAGTAGTCATATCCTATGCAGCTAAACAGCCACTCCCACCATCAAAAACGGCCCGTGGCGTCCTCCCTTGTGCCAATTTGGGAGAACTTATAACCCCAACTGCCGTTTCCCGCTGAGATAACGGACGTCTGCTGTGCCGGGGCATACTAGGGAGCAATGCCTTGCCCATAGTGGACCACCCCCCACTCGACTCTAAGAACTCACTCTGAAGGAGAGACAAGGTCTATACTGTACGTCCGAAGTATCCCTAGAGCTGCAGGAGATGCCAGAAGATGGCTGTGGATCACTCCGCACCAACGACTGTCTACGGGACCCTCCCTCTGGAGTTTTGATCAGGGTTTACTCCCTTAGCCTTGGCCTAAACAGGCAAAACCTACAAGACAGCAGGTGGTTTGAAATCAGGGTTTTTCCTTCCCCTAGATGAACTGCCTTTCAGGGCTAGCGAGCTCCGTCTACCCAGCTGTTTTTGTTGTTGTATTGCTTTTCGTCTGACCTCTCACCTGTAACCTGCCCGGCATGGTTGAACCTGCCAGGGGCTTTGAGGCCCCGCCAGTATAGCCCACAGGGTCCTTGAGGCACTCAAGCTTCCCAACCATGGCAAGGTAGCAGTACAGGGGGAAGATGATGATGATGATGATGATTATTATTATTATTATTATTATTATTAATAGGGCGGCACGGTGGTGTAGTGGTTAGCGCTGTTGCCTCACAGCAAGAAGGTCCGAGTTCGAGCCCCATGGCTGGCGAGGGCCTTTCTGTGCGGAGTTTGCATGTTCTCCCTGTGTCCGTGTGGGTTTCCTCTGGGTGCTCCGGTTTCCCCCACAGTCCAAAGACATGCAGGTTAGGTTAACTGGTGACTCTAAATTGACCGTAGGTGTGAGTGTGAATGATTGTCTGTGTCTATGTGTCACCCATGTGATGACCTGGCGACTTGTTCAGGGTGTACCCTGCCTTTCTCCCATAGTCAGCTGGGATAGGCTCCAGCTGGCCTGCGGCCCTGTAGAACAGGATAAAGTGGCTAGAGATTATGAGATGAGATTATTATTATTATTGGTTACTTTTGAGGATTTTTTTTTCCAAGTCATCACAGTGGAGCCCTTTGTCATGGAGACAGTATTTGGGGTCAGGTCTTTGTTATTTTTCTCTGTCATAAGTAAGAACAATTATAGCCAATAATACCATGTTTTATTTGTTTGTTTCAGATTGAGTAAGAGCAAGGACGCGTTATCCTAATAGGCTTCATGGGCAGCTGCCCAGGGCCTCGGCCACTAGGGGGCCTCGGAGGTAGCGAGATCGGAAAATATGAAACGATATTTTCAGAAGTTTTGATCATATTGATAACATTTTTGATGCATTTCGCCACCCGTAAGGAAGCCCACCTTGTCCCGTCGCATAAATCACCTGTCATTGTCAATATGATCACTGTCCACCATGTCTTCACACGCTACGCCAGCTTGAGTTCAATGATTTAATTAATGACTTTGCTTTCCAGAAAAGTAGGAAAGTGCCCTTGTAAGTTGACCCATGGCTGTCAAACTGAATGCGCAAAGCTGTGTACCACTGCTGTTTGGGACATTACGTGTGTGAAAGAATGAAATGTTTCACATAGCCTAACATTTTGAGATTTATTTCTGAGAAGCAAGATATTGTTCTTTCTTTGTTATAGCTCTTTGTTTTCACAAGTTAAAAGTCGCCTGGGTTCCAAAATGAAAACGAACGGTTATATACCAAATGAATGTTCTTGTTCTGAATACTAAAGAAACTGTTGTAGGCCTAGGTTATGTTCTTGACATGTTGTTCATTGACTCACTCATTCAAAGGCTTCTTGAGGCTAAACTTTAGTTAACCAGACTTGTTAACCGTGATGTCTGATGGATTTTTTCACCATGCAATTGCCTATTTCACCATTGCTTTTTCTCGATTAAATAGGTGTTGATGGATATAAAGTTTTATCGTTCAATAGTATTTCTAATTGTGCCACTGTCATTATTTAAGTTTCTGTGTCTAGTTAGACAGGCACGCCTGAAGGCCAATTTATGCTGACAACGCAGTCCTCGCAGATGGCGTCTGCATAGCCCCCCCCTTCGCAGACGCTCTGCGTGCACCTCCCAAAAATTGTGACCACCGCAGAAGCCTCGCAGATAGCGTCGCAGACAGCGTCGCAGACAAGAGGGCTCTGATTGGTCCACTCTACATCCACTGTACACGCACTTCCGCTTCCCTACTTTCCCGGTTTGGTTTGTTTTCACTACCGCCATTTTTAAAAACACGAGCGAAGATGGAGCAGCACGAAGAGCGGTTGATCGAGGAAGTGAGGAAGTACGTACATCTATATGACTCCAGTTCTAGTCATTATAAGTAACCGGAGGACAAACACTCCACTAACCACACCCACCAACTACTACTAGCGATTTCGCGACTTCGCGCCCCCTTGCGTTGTGGCAGTGAATAACATCGCGCACGCCTATTACTCCCTGCTCAACGATAAATTACAACTGTCTGCGAAAAGCTATCTGCGAAAGCCTTGTCGCAAGAGCATGCAGAGGCCCTGAGGGGGTGAATTTGCTGAGCGCAGTTGACAACAGGCGGGGGTGGGGCCTCGGGGGGGTGTCTGCCCAGGGCCTCAGCAAGGGTTAATGTGGCCCTGAGTAAGAGTAGGTCTTTTGGTAGGTCTACTCATCGAGACTCATACAGATACTGATACCAAAATAAACTTAGTAACCTACTTAGTATTAAACAATCAAGGGTGCCACCCAACATATTATTTAACTCTGTTTATGTTTCCCCTGTTTAAATAGTGGTCATGCATTTTGTAAGTTGATTTTAAATCAAGTGCTTTAGTCAGTTAAATTATTTACCAGATATAGCTTCATAAATTCAGCTTCTGTTTTTTTTTTAAAGACATCTTTAATGCAGGGGTGGCACGGTGGTGTAGTGGTTAGCGCTGTCGCCTCACAGCAAGAAGGTCCGGGTTCGAGTCCGTTGGCCGGCGAGGGCCTTTCTGTGTGGAGTTTGCATGTTCTCCCCATGTCCGCGTGGATTTCCTCCGGGTGCTCCGGTTTCCCCCACAGTCCAAAGACATGCAGGTTAGGTTAACTGGTGACTCTAAATTGACCGTAGGTGTGAATGTGAGTGTGAATGGTTGTCTGTGTTTATGTGTCAGCCCTGTGATGACCTGGCGACTTGTCCAGGGTGTACCCCGCCTTTCGCCCGTAGTCAGCTGGGATAGGCTCCAGCTTGCCTGCGACCCTGTAGAAGGATAAAGCGGCTAGAGATAATGAGATGCGATGAGATCTTTAATGCACAGTAGCTGAGTATTTCTCTTCTTCTTCCCATAGCCAGCAAGGGCCGTAGGGGCTCCACTGATGACATTTTAACATTTTAACAGTCCATCATTGGTGTGTTTAGGACATTTTAAACTTGGCAGAGCCCATCCCTCTCCAAGCTTGATCAATGGACAATTTAGAGTAGCCAGTTAGCCTAGCTGAATGTCTTTGGACTGTGGGGGAAACCGGAGCACCCAGAGGAAACCCACGCAGACACGGAAAGAACATGCAAACTCAATAAAACAGTACAATAAAAGTTACACATGCAGTATGGGAAACTATTATAAAAAATCAACTTTTGACTTAAGTCTAAGATTGCGTCGTGATCCTGGGCCCAGATGAACAGCATCAAAACATTGATAAATGAGTGATTATTTAAATAAAACTTGATATCAGGAAACATTCCAAAAAAAATAAAAACCTTTGGAAACCTGCAGATCTGCTGTATCATGTTCAGTATAAATGCATTTTCTTCAATAAATGCCGCTAGTGAGGTACACTGAACATTATACATACCCGAAAGAGAACCCTTCGTGGTTTGGAAGTTTTATCGCTCCGACAGGCTCGTTCAGCTGTTGAGTGCTTCAGTACATTGAGAGGCAAAGCCCAAAGAATGCCTCTTCGTTTTACAGGCTTTGGAATATCGCTAGTTTCAGACGATGAACAGTGTCAATTGTTATAATCTTCTATAACCGAAGGCCATTCCACAGACCATGGAAATATCGCTGGGTCAGTTTACATATGTCTTTTTCCCACCAGAGAAATGTAAGCTACAAACACTTGTCCATTTCAATTCAGTACGAAGGTTTTCATTGCAGATTAAACTTATCCATTTCTTTCTTCTCTTCTTCTCAACTGGCAGCTGATAAAAGCTCAAATTAGGTGTTCTCTTTGTTGTGGAGACAGACTAAGGCACACAGCAATTCACTTTAGGCATGGTTAAAACCAGTTAGAATAATGCAGTGTTTAGCAAAGGTGAAACTAAACAATATGGTGGAGCTGACCCCAGGTATCGCTCATAATGCATTGCGGTAAACAAGCGATGATGTAGTTATAGGTTAGGGTTATTAAAGTAACTAACTACACAGAAGTACATCCCAGGCTTAAATAATCACTTTCAGACTGATTCAACCTGTACACACACAATTAAGAAAATAAGGTGTAAGATGAACTATTTACTTACTGCTAGTAACTTCAAAGTAAACTAAAAAAAAGTTACATACAGTTCTAATGTCACATTAAAACATCACATCACATTATCTCTAGCCGCTTTATCCTTCTACAGGGTCGCAGGCAAGCTGGAGCCTATCCCAGCTGACTACGGGCGAAAGGCGGGGTACACCCTGGACAAGTCACCAGGTCATCACAGGGCTGACACATAGGCACAGACAACCATTCACACTCACATTCACACCTACAGTCAATTTAGAGTCACCAGTTAACCTAACCTGCATGTCTTTGGACTGTGGGGGAAACCGGAGCACCCGGAGGAAACCCACGCGGACAACATGCAAACTCCACACAGAAAGGCCCTCGCCGGCCCCGGGGCTCAAACCCAGGACCTTCTTGCTGTGAGGCGACAGCGCTAACCACTACACCACCGTGCCGGCCCCACATTAAAACACACACACACACAAAATCACTTTACTGAAAGAGCCCCTTCTTGGCCTCATGTGACCATTCTATTACTATCCATTTCTCACACACCCAAGGTAGCGACCCACTGTTCCGCTAGAATAGTAGGAGATTGTCTGCTAATGAGGGTCAAGAGTGAATCAGCATGCCTGCAGCTCATTTGACATTTTCATAACATCTCCTGCGAAATCCAAATCCATAATGCATTGTAGAGCCACATATTAAAAATGGTGGTGCATTTAAAATCCATGATAGAGCTAGTTTCATCAATCGGAATCAGAATCAGAAAAAGCTTTATTGCCAAGTAATTGTTGCAACTACAAGGAATTTGGCTTGGAGTTCAGGTGCTAAATAAATAAATACTAAATAAAGACAGTCTACTGTAGTAAAGGAGTGACATAAAAATGGTCTATTCTAAGATATTAAGAAATAAGAACTAAATAAACAAGATAAAAATAAGATAAAATAAATAAACAACTCTGCAACTGTGCAAATCAGGTAAACAATAAGATAAAATAAATGTTGCTATTCCTATGCCTGAGTCTGGAGCAGTCACACCACAACTATAATCCTGACTATAATATCAGTTGGTCCTGTCACTCAGGGAAATAAATGCGTGCAACTTAGGAATAGTCATGGAAATTTTTTCCAAGTAGTAGCACATTATTCCGGGTCAGACTGTACAGCCTGGACTTCAAAACAAGCCATGTACATACTCTGGTGGTTGATATAATATGGATAGGTTACGGATTTTAATACGGATGCATCACGGATGCTAATAATTTATGGATTGGTCACAGACGTTTCAGTATATTACAGACTGGTTACGGATTTCATATGGATGATGCATCACGGATAAAAAAATTAAGAAGTCTAAAACAATTAAATGTTTGGACTGCCAAAGTTCATAATTAAAATATCTTACCTGCATTTATATGTTTGCTTTATTGATTTACTATTGATATTTCATGGAAAATATTGCATATTCATAAATAAAAGATCTGTGTTTTGTTTAATTTTTAATTTTTATTTTCTGTGAATCCATATTCTGTGACTTCATGATGCAACAAGAATGTACAAAGATGCCCTGGGAAAATAGCACATGCTCAGACAACGTCACATGTAAACAATTACCTGATTGGTCAGATGTTTTATAGGATCAGGTCCAGGCCTGGAAAAATCGCTCCAGAAGCAATCTCACCAATACGGATAAACCCAGGCCTGGGCTATAGGTATCGTTATCAGTCTGGTGTGACCACCAACCACATAAACTGCAGGGAACTGATTTATTTATAGTTATTGTTATAGTTGTAGTTATAAATATATAGGTATTGGTATTGTGGGACCGTGCCTTTAATTGCCCAAAAGTGTGAATGGTTGTTCATCTCTGTGTTAGTCCAGAGCTAGATTGGCGATTTGCCCAGAGTAACCCTGTATCTTGCCCAAAGTCAGCTGGGATTGGCTCCAGCTTCTGAGTATCAATAACGAGGGATGGTTTTGTCTATAATGGAAGAAATGGGAATTCAGCCTAAATGTTCATTTAATCATTACACAAAAATTGATGATTGGTTTGGAAGAATGGGTGGGCCTAAAATGCTGACTGACCCTCATTGGTCAATGAATGTGTCAATTAATCAAAACCTAAGTAAAGCAATGAACAATGGCTTGTGGTGCAAGTGAATTCAATGGTAGAGATAGTTGAGACCAGTTGAGGGATGTGGTGGCTCAATGGTTAAGGAGTTAAGCTACAGATTAGAAGGTTGCAGAGTTGCAGCAGCATCACTCTGCCATGGTTTGGGCCTTAACCATATACTGCTCCCGTGTATCCTGCCTCAATTATAAGTCAAAGTGAAAAGTACAGCAATTACAGCAAGCAAATATACAGTGTCTTGTGAAAGTATTCATCCCCCCTTGGTGTTTGTCCTGTTTTGTCACATTACAAGCTGGAATTAAAGTGGATTTTGGGGGATTTACACAACATGCTTACAACTTTAAAGGTGAAAATTGTTTATTTGTGAAACAAAAAATAATTAAGATAAAAAAACAGAAATATGGAGTGTGCATACTGTAGGTATTCACACCCCCCCCCCCCAAAAAAGTCAATACTTTGTAGAGCCACCTTTTGCTGCAACTTCAGCTGCAAGTCTCTTGTTGTATGTCTCTATTAGCTTAGCATATCTAGCCACTGGGACTTTTGCCCATTCCTCAAGGCAAAACTACTCCAACTCCTTCAAGTTAGATGGGTTGCATTGGTGTACAGCAATCTTCAAGTTATGCCACAGATTCTCAATTGGATTGAGGTCTGGGGTTTGATTAGGCCATTCCAAGACATTTAAATGTTTCCTTTTAAACCACTCCAGTGTAGCTTTAGCAGTATGTTTAGGGTCATTGTCCTGCTGGAACATGAACCTTCATCCCAGTCGCAAACCTCTGGCTGACTCAAACAGGTTCTCCTCCAGAATTGCCCTGTATTTAGTGCCATTCATCTTTCCTTTAGTCCTAACCAGCTTTCCCTTCCCTGCAGATGAAAAACATCCCCACAGTATGATGCTGCCACCACCATGCTCCACTGCAGGCATGGTGTTCTCAGGGTGTTGGGTTTGCACCACACATGGCAATTCCCATGATGGCCGAAAAGATCAATTTTAGTCTCATTTGACCAGTGAATCTTCTTCCATGTGTTTGGGGAATCTGCCACATGCTGTTGGGCAAACTCTAAACGTGTTTTCTTAAGCAATTACTTTTTTCTGGCCACTCTTCCATAAAGCCCAACTATGTGGAGTGTGTGGCTTAAAGTGGTCCTATGGACAGATACTCCCATCTCTGCTATGGATCTTTGCAGTTCCTTCAGTGTTATCTTTGGTGTCTTTGTTGCATCTCTGATTAATGCTCTCCTTGCCTGGTCTGTGAGTTTTGGTGGGCAGCCTTCTCTTGTCAGGTCTGTAGTGGTGCCACATTCTTTCCATTTTGCTATAATTGATTTAATGGTGCTCCGTGGGATATTCTAAGTTTGGGATATTTTTTATAACCCAACGCTAATCTATATGTACGGTACTTCTCCATAACTTTGTCTCTGACCTGTTTGGAGTGCTCCTTGGTTTTCATGTTGCTTGCTTAGTAATGTTGCAGAGTCAGGGTCCTTCCAGAACAGGGTGAATTATTTTGATCATGTGACAGATCATGTGACAGTTGCACACAGGTGGATCTTAATCAACTAATTATGAGACTTATGAAGTGAATTGTTTGGACCAGCTCTTATTTAGGGATTTCATACGAAATGGGGTGAATACCTATGCACGCTCCAGATTTCTGTTTTTTCATCTTAATTATTGTTTGTGTCACAATTTTAAAAAATAAACAATTTGCACCTTTAAAATGGTGGTCATGTTGTGTAAATCAAATGTGCTAACCCTCCAAAAATCCATTTTAATTCCAGCTTGTAATACGACACAACGGGACAAACACAAAGGGGGATGAATACTTTTGCAAGACACTGCATTACAGTACTTTACTGGCATCTGTGCTGGCAGTACACTAAAAGTGTAATATTGTATGAGCTTTATGCAGGATCTCTCAATTTCCCTCCTCTGTCCAAAAACATGCAGGTATGTTGATTGACTGTGCTAAGGCTAAGTTGCCCCTGATGCTGACAGTTTCAGCATCCACCTCAGTTGCTGAAGATGGATGGATGGAAGTTATAATAAGAAGAAGAATGCAAAAGAATAGTAAAGATGTTATATTTTATAAGGTGAAAACAAGTAACATGCTTTAAGTAACAAGTTTTGCCATTAATTACAAAAGTTTCACTTAAAGGTCCCATGGCATGAAATTTTCACTTTCTGAGGTTTTTTAATGTTAAAATGAGTTCCTCTGACCTTCTTAAGTCACCCCAGTGGCTAGAAATGTCATAATGTGTAAACCAAACTATGCCCACCTTTTGTCAACATTTGAGAATGGCGCGTCAAAATGGCGCATTGATAGGCTCTTCCCTTTATTACGTCAGCAAGGGAGATGATCCCCACGCCCTCCCTCTGGATTCCCACCCACTGTATGGATTGCCCACCCAGCTCAAAAGTTGCCACCAAACATGGAAGTTGTGCCACCATAGATACGTCACTTCAATTTTGTAGTGAGGAGACCATAGGGGACACAACAACATGGCACCACCTAAGCGAGCAAAACATGGAAATTGCGCTGTACATGGATGTGACAACACAGAAAGGAGTCTGTTTTTACTGCCGACGGGAGAGCCCCTGAAGACGCAGTGGCTTAATTTTATTTACTCCAATAATACGCCGTCGAGTCTACCTAAGACGGTGTATGTTTGTCGGAAGCATTTTCCTGATGAATGTTTCCACAACTTGGGACAGTACAGGGCAGGTTTTGCACATCAACTGTCACTGAAGCCTGGGCCGTACCAAGCATCCCTGCCGCATCAGCCACAAACACCGAACAAGTAAGTGTATAACTGTTAAGTTTTTTTGCCGTGTTTTAAAATTGGTGCGTTAGCCTTGCAATGGCTACATTAGCTGTGCAGCTAACCGCTTCCTGCAGTTAGCCAGGTACTCTGCGCTGAAGGTACTCCTGCTGAAGTCGGTGATTTACAGTTTGTTCAACTGCTTGCGCTTCTGCTTCAGGGTCGGACTCCGGGTCAAAAGCGAAAGCTTGGACTGTTGCTTGACCTGCCATTGCTACTGTTCACACACAGGTAGCATGCCCGCAGCTTGGTCAAGCCCCTCCCCCATGGCCCGCCCCCACCCTCTACCCTTCCCCGCCTCCATGCTTCTCATTAGCAAAACGACGCACTGGGAAAAGGGCTGAAATGGGGCTTTCTCCCAGGAGGCTATATCTACGTGCCGAGGGTTCATTTCGAGAAAGGCTGCGGATATAACATCCGGAAACCTCCACGAGCCCGTTTAAAGCATCAACAAACCACCATGCCATGGGTCCTTTAAAATCGCAAGGGGTAGTTAAGGCATATAATTCAGGCTGAAGGTTTTCATCTGACAATACATTTGGAAACCTCTGATATACTGTAGAGTCAGACACAGAGCATCAGGGAAAAAATAAAAAATCAGAGAAAACCCACATCGATGAAACACTCCACAAATTAATGAGGCTGTTCATTTGATTCAGTACAGACTTTGTTTTTGAAATAAATTACCTTGAGTCAGCAAACAACATAAACAGGGTATAATTTAACAATAATTCAGTGAGACGGATTGCTAGCACCAGGGACGTAATGCTGAACACTGTAATAAATATTATCCTTGGAATCAGCTGCTCACAATAAGCAAAATAAAAAGTGAAAACAGGTGAGTGTGAGTTGTAGTACACTGTATCGTTGTATAATACCTCAAATGTATGAAAGCATATCACGTTAAATTCAAATGACAATGCAATGTTTGGATTATGTTCAATTAGGAAATGCTAATTCAAACACGTATTGCATTTCCTTCTTGAGTGCACTTTAATTCAAGTTTAATTGCAAAGATTACTTGCAAACTGTAGATTTGCATTTGTATTTTTTGTATACACGTGTAATTATAATCCAAGCAAAAATGAAAATGGTTCAAAGTTCATTTAACTTCTTATTTCTCATCTCATCTCATCTCATTATCTCTAGCCGCTTCCATATTGAAAAAAAAAATCATAGAAATCCTTCTAGTTGCTATTGCACTTCGACTCAGCCAGATATTAAATGACTTTGTAAAACTGCTTGAATTCACATTTCCAGCATATTTCAGAGGAAATAATAAAATCAGTAGAACCTTGTGGACGTACAGAATGCTTTGAGCATTATGCTTGATTTGCAAGTGATGTCAAAGCAAAATAGAAACCTGGATGTCAGCCATGTTGGTGGATATACAAATGCGGGATCAAGCGATATTCCATACAAAACATAGTCACGCGTGCACAACTCTCTTTGTTTTTCCACTACTTTAAGCATTCTTTTAGCTATGCCATATCTTTGTGCTGTATATGGTTGTGGTCACAACAGTACTCGTGACCGTGGCACATTCCGATTTTTTAGAATTCCATCCGTGATTCGGAAAGAGGGCAAGGAAACTCTGAGGCTTAGTATGAAGAGGAGACGAGCACGGCTGAACAACATCAGCAGGGCTGATCTAACAGAGGCTAAAACCAAAACAGCTCATGTTTGCAGTAATCATTTTATCTCAGGTGAAATTCAAAAGCTTTCTCAATAATATCACGGAAGAATTTTATTCCGTGTTGCTAGAATTTCACTATAAAATGAGCATTCTCTTATGGTGGTTCACTCGGTCATTGTTATAATTTTAACACGTGTATTACCATTTCGCTTCTAGGAGCACCAGCAAAATTGTTATGACAATCCAGACTGGGCACCCACTCAGAAAATGGGCTATATTTCGTCCAAGACTGGACTTGATTCTTTGGCAGCCAAACCAGATAGAACACAATATCTGGGTACTCGATGGTCGGTAAAAGCATCTTATCTTCAGAAAAGTCTGACTTTTTTAAATAATATGGGTCAAAACCACACATATCTATCTTCTCTTTGTATCAAATCTTTGCTCAACCATTCAAATCATGGTAATACTGAGAAAATTCAGTATTGTTTACAGACGCGCTTTCAGCGGCTGCCATCTTAGTTGCTTTGTATATCCACCATCATGGTGAAAACTCATGGCATAGCACATCTTGATCACGTGGTTGCAAGTCATCTGTAATCTCATCTCATCTCATTATCTCTAGCCGCTTTATCCTGTTCTACAGGGTCGCAGGCAAGCTGGAGCTTATCCCAGCTGACTACGGGCAAAAGGCGGGGTACACCCTGGACAAGTTACCAGGTCATCACAGGGCTGACACATAGACACAGACAACCATTCAAACTCACATTCACACCTACGGTCAATTTAGAGTCACCAGTTAACCTAACCAGCATGTCTTTGGACTGTGGGGGAAACCGGAGCACCCGGAGGAAACCCACGCGGACACAGGTAGAACATGCAAACTCTGTACAGAAAGGCCCTCGTCGGCCACAGGGCTCGAACCCGGACCTTCTTGCTGTGAGGCGACAGCGCTAACCACTACACCACTGTGCCGCCGTCATCTGAAATGGATTTTCAAAAAGATCATTTCACTTGAAAGTAATTCTTGACCTGCTGGTTGTGTTTGTATATGAACAATATTATTAATGCCAACTTCAGGTGGAAAAAAAAAACCTACAACAAATTACAACCAGCCCAAAGGCAAGTAATGAAATCACACAATTTCACTAAATACTTAATAGTTAAATCACCAGTCACTATGTTTAACACATCACCAACTGGTAAACATTTTAAAATGTTAGCTTCCTGTTTCAAAGAGTCATAAATAAAGCATAACTATGAGAAGAAGAAAATCTATCGCGCTATGCGACAGATTAATTCACTCACCAGCCACTTTAATAGGAACACCTGTACCCCTGCTCATTCATGCAATTATTCAATTAGCTAAATCACATGGCATCAGTTCAATGCATATATAAAGCAGGTACAGGTCAAGAATAAGTTGTTATTATTGGACGAGGCTGTAACAAAATATCATGATTTATTAGTGGTGAGTAAGCAATTAATTATTTACCGATGCCAAAGGCAGACACTAACAAATCACAATATTTTGTGAAAATTGAGTTCAACAATTTTTATCATTCTAATTTTTTTGAGATACTGATTATAAACTTCACACGAAGAGTCAAACAATAGCAAAGAAATCAGATGCAATCACTGTTTTATTTACATCTCATACAACTCAAAATACAAAATTGCGAAGTAAGTGTGCATGAGCAGACCATTATTTGTAGGCAGTTATTTACAATTCACTCAGCCAATCAAAATGGCATAAAAATAATTTGAATGATAATTTCAGTTATTGTTCACATCAAACACAGAATAGAGTGCTCCAAGATGATGCTACAAATAGTAACACTGCGGTCTGCGAGGCCATCTTGGAAGTCACTCGTTCCAGAGCGCTCATAGAGTACACATCAGCTATTTACATTCACCGATTCGTTTCCGCGTTAGAGGGCTTCAAAGCTTGGATTTTTTAAGAATTTAGACATCTGAAGTGATGGAGCACTACTGTGATAGTTTAGATAAGCAGGCACGGGAGCGTTATGCTGAGAAGTTACGTTTCATTTGGGAATGTAGATCCATACACTGTTAGTGAGAAGGAATGGAAAGCTGACCCCAGCTTGTTGCCACATGTGACATACATCGATCTTGTGAACTATCTAGTGTTTCACCCAAGTCCATTTTGTGAACTAAAGGATTTCCAGAACTACAAGGAGTATGGAAGCATACGATAGATTTGTGTCCGGTTGGGTCCGCGATGTGTCGGTGTTGACTGCTGAAGACGGAGAGACAAAAGTGATCAAAGGGAAAGTGTTACACTTGCAGAGACTATCCCAGCCTAGTCTACACCCCTGGATAATAGTTGACAAGAGACATGCTATTTTGTGTGCACATTGCAACTGCATTGCTGGACTTGGGGAATGTTGCTCCCATGTTGCTTCCCTGTTGTTTTATGTTGAAGCGGCCACGAGACTGAGGGAAAGTACGACGGTCACACAACAGCCGGCATAGTTTGTATCACATTTATTTTAGTAACTATGAAATTCAAGACAATATTAACCTACCTGTCACAAAGTGATCAGAACAAATCTGGATACAGTCAAGTTGTCCTAAATTTGATCGGTTGATGGCAGCCAGCCACTGTCGTCTCCTCTGTTCGCTTTTCTCCTGTGCTGCAATTCCCTGGTTAGTCACGACTTTAGGGAGTCTGTAGAAGCTTTTGCCACCCTTTTCCCCCCGGCTACTACAGCAACAATGACACACGTATTCAGCATTGTCACCCCTTTTTGCTTCGCTGAACAACAATGCACTGACACAGCCTGACCCAGGCGACCTTTGACTTCCAATATGGCTGCCGCTGGGTTCGCGCTGACCTCGAAGCACTCTATAGGGAAATACAGTATGTGATCTCAGTAACTCACTGGAAAAAAAAATCGCCTCAATGAGGCTGTAGCTCATACCAGCCACTGTTGTTGTGCGTGAGTTTGAAATCTGATCAGTCCAGTGGGAGGAGGAGCGATTTTTGTTCAATTGCATATGACCCCAATGTTGCTGCATCCATGGCAAGTGGCGAGACCTGGTGAACAATTCTTGTTGGAATATGTCTTCAGAGTCTTCTGGGTGAGTTTCAGTGAAAACATCCTAGCAGTTTACAAAGAGCAACGTTTAAACATCCCCAGGGCTGCAGAAGCTCTGCTGGAGGCCTGATCCAGACTTGGACTCACACTCTGCACCTTACTTTGTTTGGCTACATTGAATAATTACATACTGCAATTTATACTGCTGCTTATATGCCAATATGCTGCTTTTTAAAAGGTTATTTATTTATTTATTTATTTATTTATTTATTTTTATTTTATTGATATGCTGCTGTGATCTGAGCCCTCAAACAGTGTTTTGTTGTACAGTAATGTGCAATGACAATAAAGAATCTATCTGTCTAATGTAACAAGTCACCCCAAAATTTCAGACACCCATAAAATTGTAAATATGAGAGGTGGCATCACTGTCTTGACAACTTTTATACATACCAACCTGGAGAACATTCCATATGAGTTTGATCAAAATCTGATCAATCCTGTAGGAGGAGTAGTGATTTTTGTGAACTTGCAGGTGACCCCTCTGTAGCCTCATCCATGGTAGGTGGTGCCACCTGGTGAACAACTCTTGTTGGAATATGTCTTTAGAGTCTTCTGGGTGAATTTCAGTGAAAATGTCCCAGCAGTTTATGAAGAGCAGCTTTTAATGTAACGAGTCACCCAAAAATTTCAGATGCCCATAAAATCATAAATATGATAGGTGGCTCCACCATTTCTTGACAACTTTTATGCACACCCACCTGGGGAAGATTGTATGTGAGTTTGATCAAAATCCAATCAATCCAGGAGAAGTAGCAATTTTTGTAAAATGTGGATGGACGACGATGATGGACGATGATGGATGACGAACAGATGATGCATGATAGCATAAGCTCTCCTGGCTTGTCCTACGGCCAGATGAGCTAAAAAAACAAAACAAAACAGAGGTCTGGGGAGAATGATCAGTGCCAAGTTCCTCAAAAGCATTGCAGCACAAAGATCATCATTAAATGGTCGAGTGAGCAGCACAATGAACACTTTCTCTCATAGTTAAGACTCTCTTAGTGTTAAGAGGCTTTGGGAAACCCACCACAGACTGGTTGAGCTGACATGAAGTCTAAAGTAATTTAAATAACCACTCTTTACAAGTGTGGTGAGCAGAAAAGTATCACAGAATACAAACATGTTGAACCTTAAAGTTTATATCAAGGGTAAATTCAGGAGCAAGATCAATGTAATTTTCCTATTTTATATTAAACTTTGGTCAAATATCTGTCACATTTTGCATTTTGTGCAATTTTTTTACCTTGCGCAATACCAGAAAAATTCAGTTGAAATCAAGCCATTTGAGGCGAATTCATCCACTTCTGAAAAAACTTGGCATTTGGATTTCCCGGCAAACATTGATTTTCGTGACATCACGTGTGGGACGCCTCCTTCTGAATCCTATGTCAGCGTTGATTTGTTTATGAGAAAATGACCTGGTGGTTTTCTGCAAATTTCTTCAATGTTATCATGTAATTATTAAAATGGTTAACAGATGTATCATAGAAGGGTGTAGCAACACCAATCTTGATGGGATTAGTACTCGTCATTTTCCAAAAGACCGGACAATGAGAGAGAAATGGGAGCACTTCATGCGAGGCACCCGGAAAAATTGGCTACCGGTACATGCTACAGACTACAGCATTATTTGTGGTGCTCACTTCACAAGGCCCGAAGACTTTGAGAACCGTTTGCAGTGAGAAATGGGCTTCACAAGGCAACTTGATCTGAAAAAAGACGCAGTTCTATCTGTCAGAATGCCCAAAGCAGCACCATCTCCGTCTGTGTCAGCATCACCAAAGGAGCCAGCCGTGTTTGTCTCCCCTGACAGAAGGCAAAGTGTCGCATCCACTGAGGCCCTCAAAGCCGAGGACCAAGCAGAGCTGAGAAAAAGACCAAGAAAATTGGCAATTCACAAGTTGACTGTTGCCAGGGTAAGAAATAACTCTGACATCTCATTATCATCATCCAAAGGTGAAGTAACATTGCGCTCAAGTGACAATTCCATATTTCACTGCAAAATCACTAGCTGCTAAACTTGGTCGACACAAGCTGTGCACTGAAACCGTGCAAGCTCTCGCAGCCTACTGGTGGTTCCGCAGGTGACATCACGAATCTGGCTCCAGATTCCCTTGGGATTTTTCCAGATGCGTTTTGTTATTTTATTTTTTTCTGCTGTAGACAGATGGCCTTGTGCAAAATTACCCTTCTGGATGAGTGTGTAAAGGGACATACTTTCATATAAAAAAATTAAATTGGTCCAGGATATGCACTTTAAGGCAAATGGGCTAGAAGAGCAGAAGTCCACATCAGGTTCTACTCCTGTCAGCCAAGAACAGGAATTTGAGAGTACAGTGGGCACAGATTCACCAAAACTGAACCGTTGAAAAGACTAGACAATGTTGGTCCAATCTTTAGCTGTCCAATTTTGGTGAGCCTCAGATTCCTGTTCTTGGCTGACAGGAGTAGAAACCAATGTGGTCTTTAGCTGTTGTAGCTGGTGTACCTCAACATTCAGTGTACTTTGCGTTCTGAGATGAAGAATGAGATTGTCAATTGAAGACGAATGAATGAATGCAATATGTTATGATATGAATATACTAACTGTGTCTTCTCTAGATAAAGGTGCAGAGCTGAGTGCTCATGGGATCTGACTTGGTTCATGGACAGTAATGTTAAACTAGGATGTTGCCACTACCATATCACACACTCCTTCAAACTATCACTCAGGTTGGATGATGGTGGAGTGGAGGAGTGCCATGCTTCTGAAGAAACAGCAAAACTATCCCTATGTCTGAAATTACTCACTATATAATAATAATAATAATAATAATAATAAGTTCAATTTATATAGTGCCTTTCACAAACCCAAGGACGCTTTACACAGGAGTTACCAAATACTAAAGAAGTATGATATCGACATTGCTGCACTCAGCGAAACACGTCTTGCTGGCATCTCTCAACTGAAGGAAGTGAAGGGCGGCTATGTTTTTTTCTGGAGTGGCAAGGGACACGATGAACCGCGTCTCTCTGGTGTAGGATTTGCCGTCAAGTCCGATCTTGCCCAGTCGCTTCAATCTCTCCCAAAAGGTCTTTCAGATCGCATCATGACATTGACCCTGGATTTGGTACGTGACACTCGTGTTACACTTGTTAGCTGCTATGCTCCGACTATGGGCAGACCACAAGAAGAAAAAGATGACTTTTATCAACATCTTCGGGACGTAATTGCTGGAATCCAACATAGGGATAAGCTTATCCTTATGGGCGATTTCAACGCTCGGGTCGGTGCTGACTTTAGATCTTGGGGCGGTGTTTTAGGTCATCATGGTGTTGGTCGCATGAATGATAATGGCCTTCGTCTGCTGTCACTATGCAGAGAGTTCAATCTTACTATCACCAACACACTATTCCAACAGAAAAACTGCCGCAAAACTACGTGGATGCATCCTCGCTCCAGGGACTGGCACATGATTGACTATGTTATCACAAAGAAGCGTGATATTCGTGACTTTAACATCACATGCTCTTTTCATAACAGCTGTTATCTCTCAGACCATGCCCTGCTTCGCAGCAAAATCTCACTTCGCCTACAGCAAAGGAGAGTGAAGAAATCCCCTGTACCAAAGCGTATTAATGTCCTGCCTCTCAAGACCACTGAAACCCAGAAGGTACTAGCTGAAACTCTTGATGCGGCGTTAGACTCTGTAGAAATAACTGATGACGTTGATTCATCCTGGGAAGCCTTGCGAGATGCAACACATACCATCGCCTTGGAGGTTCTTGGCTTACCTCTCCGCAAGCACCAAGACTGGTTTGATGACCAAAATACTGAGGTTCAGGAGCTGATTAAAAAAATGCACCAGGCTCACAAAGCGTGGATCAATGATAAAAACTCGCCCACCAAGAAGAAGGCATACAAAACCTGCAAATGCCAGGTGCAAAAATCGCTTCGACAGATGAAGGAGGCTTGGTGGTCTTCGCATGCTCTGACTATTCAAGCAGCTTTTGACAGGAAGGATTCAAAAGCCTTCTACAATGGCATTAAGAAAGTATTCGGTCCTCAAGAATCGGGAGTGTCACCAATTTTAGCAAAAGATGGAACACTGCTGACCAATAAAAATGATATTTTGAAACGCTGGAAGGAACACTTTGATACAGTGCTCAATGCTTCCTCTGTAACTGATGACGATGTCATTGCATCTATCACACAGCGCCCTGAAATTAAGGAGCTGTCATTTACACCAACCTTTCAAGAAGTTATTGATGCCATCAAGCTTATCTCCTCTGGCAAAGCACCTGGAAAAGATGCGATACCACCTGAAGTTTTCAAATATGGTGGCCGAAAACTGGTTCAGAAGTTGCATAGCCTCTTTGTGGAGATCTGGAAAGCCGGAAAAGTTCCCCAGGACTTCAAAGATGCCTCTATTAACCATCTTTACAAGAATAAAGGCACAAGAAGCATCTGCGATAACCACCGCGGTATATCTCTCCTTTCAACTGCTGGAAAAATCTTGGCCAGACTCATGCTCAACAGAGTAATCAAGCACATTGTTGATGATATTTATCCTGAATCTCAGTGTGGCTTTCGTGCTGGTCGGGGTACCATCGATATGATCTTCTCCTTGCGTCAGGTTGCCGAGAAAGCTCGTGAGAAAAACCAAGAGCTATATATGGTGTTCATAGACCTTACCAAGGCCTTTGACACTGTAAACCGTGCAGCTCTCTGGAAAGTTTTGCAGAAACTTGGCATCCCAGTCAACATGTTGAGAGTCATAACATCCTTCCATGATGGAATGATGGCTTCTGTCGTGTCCAACGGGGAGTCTTCAGATCTTTTTGATGTTACCAACGGCACCAAACAAGGTTGTGTAATGGCTCCAGTCCTGTTCGCACTGTTCTTCTCGGTCATGCTGAATTATGCATTTGCTGATGTCGATACTGGAGTGAAGTTTCAGTTCCGAACAAGTGGCGGTATATTCAATCACCAGCGCTTTAAAGTCAAAACACTCCTTCGTAGAACCGTCATACGGGATCTACTGTTCGCAGATGATGCTGCTCTTGTGGCAACCTCCCTAGTGGAAGCACAGCAGCTTGTTGACAGATTCTCTGCTGCCTGTAAAGCCTTTGGCCTAACGATCAGCATAAAGAAAACCGAGGTTATCCATCAACCCTGCCCTATGCCAAAACAAGTGAAGGGGGTCAAACAGAAACCACCAGTTCACAACTTCCCTGAAACTCCGTTACAGGTAGATGGAAAGAACCTGAAGTATGTGAGAACCTTCACGTATCTTGGTAGCATAGTCAACTCAAGTGCATCTTTGGATGATGAGATCATTAACCATATTGCCCGTGCCACTAGTGCTTTTGGAAAGCTGCGTCATCGAGTTTGGAACGAACGAGGAATTCGCTTGGAAATCAAGGTGCAGGTGTACAAAGCTGTCGTACTCACCACACTGCTTTATGGCTCGGAATCGTGGACGCCTTATCGGAAGCATATACAACAACTTGATGTCTTCCACAAGAGCTGCTTGCGCACCATCTGTGGATTTACTCTGAAAGACAGAGTCTCTAATGCGGACTTGTTTATGCGTTGCGGTATCAGTGGTATAGAAAGTTTTCTTATGCAATCATAACTTTGTTGGGCAGGCCATGTTGTGCGCATGGAGGACGATAGGATACCCAAGCAGCTCCTGTACAGCCAACTTGACAGTGGCCATAGAAATGTTGGTCGACCTTGGCTTCGATACAAGGATAAGCTGAAGTCCAACCTATTAGCCATCAACATCAACTTGAAAGCCTTTGAGCAGTGTGCCAGTGATCGAAGGGCTTGGTGGTCTGTGTGCCACAATGGCATCAAACAGTTCTCAGCATCTAGCATCGACAAGCTGCGTGTAGACAGAGCTAGAACTAAAGCAGCTGCACAAGTGCCAGCAGTACATGTCTCCAACCTCCATACCTGCGTTCATTGCGGTCATCTTTGTAAGTCACTTGCAGGACTCAAGAGCCACCTGCGTCTGAGCAGTTGTCGCCTCAAGGAACCCTAAACACTAGATTAGTTGTTCGAACCTCATACGTCGTTCCAACGGGAGAGTCCATCATATATATATATATATATATATATATATATATATATATATATGGCACTATATAGTGGGGACGCCATTTTTAGTTCTGTCCGAAACCTTAGTGAGGATTATTTACACCCTATATAGTGCACTCAAAGTATCCCACAATGCATCACAAAAAGTAGTGTACAACCAATGGTCACTAACCAAAGCAATATATCCCATCATGCACTGTGATCACACTGAAAGAAATCAAATTAAAAGTGATTAAAATCAAATTAAATTTGATTTTATAAAAGGCAGCGTCAAAGAAGAAGGTATTCAGCCTTGATTTAAAAAAAACTGAAAGATGCAGGTACTTTGTATTTATTAATGTGGGAAATACGCTCAGTATAATATGTATTTATCACAAAAATACATGCATGTATTTATTATCTTGAAAACCCACCAACCGGGTGATCTGGCACATTTTAATTGTGTGACAGTAATGATGTAAATACCAACGCGACGGACTAGTGTCCGAAAGCTTTTTTTGTTGTTGTTTTTTCATTTTACCAATGAGCTCACTATATAGTCCCCTATATAGTAATTCCCTATATAGGGAATAGGGAGTAATGAACAAGTGAGCGATTTCAGATACAGGGTGTATCTTTCTGCCTGTAGAAAGACTACCATTTTATTTAAACAACAAAATGTGCACTTTTACCTATTGCTGCTTGATGTTTACTACTCTGCCTCCTTGTTTGACTGACAGCTGGCAAATAGCTAAGAATCTCCTGCCATTTTGAAAGATAATCACAGCAATTATTTTTCATTTGGCTGATTTTTTCCTGACCACTTGCTCCAAGTTAAAACAATATAGCGTTTCCGAGATGTACTGATAGCCGTTTTTGAATTTCTTTGTGTATTGCCTGATCTATTATATATCAACCGAGTAATAAAAGCCATCCTGAGTCAAACTAAAGGAGGGTAGTAGGTGAGGCAAAGCTCTGCACAATCCTAATTATATCCACTCTCTTCTGAGTAATATAGCTGAAATCCCTCAGCAGCATGTTTATCGAGCCTGCAATGTTACCCCTCTTGCTCCACTGCTCGGTCTTATTGAAATCAATGCAAGTATCTGGGCCATTAATTTGCCTCTATAAAGTTAGCACTCTGTGGTTAATCTACATTGTCTTTGTTTTATTTTAGCACCAGACGAGGTGAGGAGAATTGTGATGAACTCGTTTTTCCCTTTAGCGAGCAAGACAGAACAAGAAGAAGGCACTTTTTTCTTGCGATTGACTCATATAAAGTTATTTCAGCTTTAAAAATCCATTCATGGATTTGCTGCAGTTGAGCTAAGAATGCTTCATAGATCAAATGCAAGGAGCGCTACTTCAATCAATACACTATTTAGGATTAGACTGTCTGGGTCATCCTGCTATGCAGTCAAGCTAGAATCCATGAGACCTTTCACATTGCCATTCACCAGGAAGAAATGCAAAGACAGGTTTATCATAACTGTCTGTATCCATTCAGGATGTCTTCCAGAGCAGGAGGGGATGACTTTGTTGGTGGGGGTCTAATCCTAATCCTGAGTCTTTATAGTCATCCATCTGTCTGCGTGTGAACAGTATGTCATACTTGTATCCGGGTTTACACAGTATGATTTTCGTCATGATTTTGCTGTCAGATAATAATAATAATAATAATAATAATAATAATAATAATAAAATGGGGGCGGCACGGTGGTGTAGTGGTTAGCGCTTTCGCCTCACAGCAAGAAGGTCCGGGTTCAAGCCCGTGGCTGGCGAGGGCCTTTCTGTGCGGAGTTTGCATGTTCTCCCCGTGTCCGCGTGGGTTTCCTCCGGGTGCTCCGGTTTTCCCCACAGTCCAAAGACATGCAGGTTAGGTTAACTGGTGACTCTAAATTGACCGTAGGTGTGAATGTGAGTGTGAATGGTTGTTTGTGTCTATGTGTCAGCCCTGTGATGACCTGGCGACTTGTCCAGGGTGTACCCTGCCTTTCGCCCATAGTCAGCTGGGATAGGCTCCAGCTTGCCTGAGACCCTGTAGAACAGGATAAAGCGGCTAGAGATAATGAGATGAAATAATAAAATGGCTTTAGGAGCACCACACCAAGTCTCAGCACTCATACAAACTTAGAAAATAAAATAAACAAAGAAACTCAAACCAACAGTATTTTACAAACAGAAATGTTTTGAGCGGGGATTTAAAGTTGTTTAAACTCTACAGTGCGGCTGCTAATTGGAACTGAATTCCAAAGTCTTGGGGCACAAACCATAAATGCTCTATCTCTGTAGCTCTTTGAGTTTGATGATGATACTGCGAGCAGACTTTGGTTAGATGATCTTAAGTTATGTTGAGGCTTATAGCTTCACTGCAAAAAATGGCCTTTCAAAAATAAGAAATAAAAGATTAAAACAAAGCATATTTGCTTGAATCAGGTGAAAAAAATCTGCCAATGGAACTAGTCAAATTTGACTTGGTAAGATTTCTTAAAGTAAGATGAAAACTCTAACCTGTTTTTAGATGAAATAATTCCAAAAATAAGATTGGTGAACTTATTATGTAAGATCTGATTAACTCAAAATAATCAAAATAGTTCTTATAACAAGATTGTACTTCTTACATTTAGCCATTCAAGTCATTTTAATTTATTTCATTTTAAGGGTATTTCACTTAAATTCATGACAAAGTCTTAGCAGTAAAAACTGAATTTAAGATAAATATACTAATATTAGGATTGTTAAATTCTACAACGGGCAGCACGGTGGTGTAGTGGTTAGTGCTGTCGCCTCACAGCAAGAAGGTCCGGGTTCGAGCCCCATGGCCAGTGAGGGCCTTTCTTTGCAGAGTTTGCATGTTGTCTGCGTGGGTTTCCTCTGGGTGCTCTGGTTTTCCCCACAGTCCAAAGACATGCAGGTTAGGTTAACTGGTGACTCTAAATTGACCGTAGGTGTGAGTGTGAATGGTTGTCTGTGTCAGCCCTGTGATGACCTGGCGACTTGTCCAGGGTGTACCCCGCCTTTCGCCCGTAGTCAGCTGGGATAGGCTCCAGCTTGCCTGCGACCCTGTAGAAGGATAAAGCGGCTAGAGATAATGAGATGAGATGAGACATTAAAAGTTATATGTGTTGTTTTGATGCCTGTTTGTTTCCCAAATATATACGTGTGTGTCTTAATGGGTGAATAAAAGGCATCGAGTTAAATATTATTGTAGAAAGGGGCTTTATGAAGTTCAGTCCATTTACTTGCATTGGTTTATGGGGAAGATTTGCCACATCCAATATGGCGGACACTCTGATGTATCCCAGCAACGGGATTCCACTTCCCCAGGACCTCAGGCACCAAAAAAAATAAATAATAATAATAATTTTTAAAAAAGTCTACGCATTTTGACTTACAGTGCTTACACAACGCCAAAGCAACAGCGTATTTTGGGGGCACTGACTATTCATGTGTACGAGGGGTTTACAAGATCAGGCACAAAAAAAACCCAAACAAACAAACAAAAAAAAACACTGAACTTAACTCACAGCATTCCAAAAAGACCTCACTAAAACGCCCTCCACTCACTCATAGCCTTTTTGAAGGCACTTGTCTGGTCTAGAGTATGTACAGCATCTAGAAGGACCTCACTCTGAATGACTGAGAAAACAGTCGCAGTAAACTTAGGATATGTAAGGTGGAGTTGAATTGTAATGAAAGATTCAAAGATTTCAGTAAAGTTCATTTATTCCCAAAACAAGCATACTTTGTTATTTTTTCTTGAAACAAGATGAACCGCATTTGACAAATGTCCAAAATGTACTTACTTGTTTTAAAAAAAAAAACTTGTTTTATTTTCAAAGGTGCTCCAAATAAGACTTTTTCAAGACATTTTGTCTATACAAGACTTTCAAGATGGACTGTCTAAAAACTAGCCTTTCTAGCTAAATGAGGTTTTGCTTGTTGGGCAATTATGTCTTATAATAAGGGTGGCTAGATGTTTTGACTTGAAAATAGACAAACTTCCTAAGATTTTTATTTTTTGCAGTGTTGTCAAGAGTTATTTAATGCCTTGATCATTGAGACATTTGTATGTTAAGAGAAGGACCTTGAAATCAGTTCTTGCTCTGACGGGTAACCAATGTAAATGTTTTAAGATGGGAGAAGTGTGATCATTCCTCTTAGCTCTAACCACAGAATTTTGGCAGAATTTTGCACACACTGGAGTTTGTCGATTTCAGACAAATAGTAGGCGGTTGCAAAAATCAAGTTTTGAAGCGATGAAAGCAGGTATGAAACTTCCACGGTCATCCTGATCAAGGTACTTCCTAATCTTGCCTATATTTCTCAGTGCATGATAAGCCGATAAGCATGTGTTCTTAATGTGTTTGCTCATTTGGAGAGGAGGATCTACAGTAACTCCAAGATTACTGTCAGAGTACAGACACTTATGGATGTACCTGCATGTGCAGAGGAGAGCGGGATGCAAACTGTAGACAAAGCCAAATCGTAAGACAGGAAGCGTGGTCAGGAAACTAGCAAGGGTTGGTCGATAAGCAAACAGAGTAGTAGAGGCAAGACAGATAACATAAACGTAGAGAGTAAGCAGAGGTCAGAATAAAGAAAGGCAGACAGAGAATACAAGGCTTGGTATGAACTGGAAGACACACAGAACAATACTTCGCACTGGAGTGGAGTGAGTGAGGAGCTTAAATAGTGTGACAGGTAATTAGTGGAATGAGTGGCAGCTGTAATCAATAGGCTGGTGACAGGGGGCGCTGTGGTTCTTGGGAATTGTAGTTCAAAGAGTCCATGTTTGTAGTTTGGTTGTTCTCAACAGGTTTACTGACAGAACCGCCCAAGGAGCTCCCTCTGGGAGCTACATTCTTTCTTGGGCAACCTCCTCCTTTCAGTGCTGGTTTGTCAGGACATTGAGCATGGAACTCTTGTTTGAGCAGAGGGTCTAAAATGTCTTTAGCGGTTACCCAGCTTTGTTCTTCAGGTCCATAACCTTCCCAATCTACCAGGTATTCAATTTGACCTCTTCTGTATCTGGAATCGAGGATTCTATTTACCTGGTAGATAGGTTCACCTTTTAGGTTAAGTGCTGGGTGCTCTTGGATTGGTGTGTTCTCAGCAAGAGGGCCCAGGATGGCAGGTTTCAGGTTGGAGACATTGAATGTGGGAGATATTCTGCTGTGAGGGGGAAGTTCTAATCGGTACGAGACCTCATTGATGCAACTCAGTACCTTGAATGGCCTGATGTAATGTGGCTGAAGTTTTCAACAGGTGTTGGGTTCTCCGAGGTTCTTAGTGGCAACCCATACTCTGTTGCCCGGGGAGAAGTCTGGATTGTCACCTCTGTGTCTGTCCGCATATTCCTTATACTTAGCATTGACTATCTCTCGACGTTGGTGTACCTCCAAAATAGCTTGACTGCAAGAGAACCAGTACTCCACTGCTTGTACTTGGCTTGGTGTGTAGTCCCAGGGGAACAGGGGCGGCTGGTAGCTGAGTATACACTGAAATGGTGTTAGTTGGGTTGCAGAATGTTTATGGGAGTTTTGTGCATACTCAGCCCACGGGAGGAATCAGGCCCAGTCACCCTGGTGACACATACAGAAGATCTTCAGGAAGCAGATGATTTCTTGGTTGGCTCATTCTACTTGACCATTTGACTGTGGATGATAGCCAGACGTGAGGCTTACTGATACCCCCAATCTTTCCATGAAGCAAGTCCAGAAATGTGAAATGAACTGGGAACCCCGGTCACTTACTATGTCTTAAGGCATGGGTGTCAAACTCTGGCCCGTGGGCCAAATTTGGCCCGCAGTGTAATTATATTTGGCCCGCAAGGCAATCCCAAATGATTACTCATCGGATTTGTGTATACAGCGCATTCACCGCTAATACTACAAATCCCATAATGCTCTGCTGTTGTTTTGGCATGTCAGTCAGAAAATATGTCAGTTTCTGGAAAGCAAAGGGAAGGACACAGCAGAGCTCCGGGAGCAAAAGTTTCTGTGTGAGCTGGCCTTTCTGTGTGACATCTCGAGCAATCTCAATGCACTGAACCTGCAGCTTCAGGGGCGGGGGTGCATCATCACAGACATGTACACTGCAGTGAGGGCTTTTAAAACTAAACTGTGCCTGTGGGAGAATCAGATGCTGCAAGGAAACCTTGGCCATTTTCCCTGCTGCCAAACCATAAAAATGCAGATCTCTACCGCCGTGTTCCCATGCGCACAGTTTACTGAAAAACTCAGTGTACTTGGCACTGAGTTTAGCCGGCGATTTGCCGACTTTGATGTCCAGAAATGTAGGTTTGAACTGCTCAGTAATTCCTTCGCAGTTGATGTGGAAAATGCACCAACCAACCTCCAAATGGAGCTGATTGAACTCCAGTGTAATGACACGCTGAAGTCAAAGTATGATGCTGTGGGCGCCACACAGTTTCCACAGTTCATCCCTGACACAATGCCTCAGCTCCGCACCCAAGCTGCTCAGATGCTCTCCATGTTCGGCAGCACTTATCTATGTGAGCAACTTTTCTCCTCAATGAAGATGACCAAAACATCTCACAGGAGACGTCTGACTGATGAACACCTTCGCTTGATACTGAGGATTTCCTCAGCTCAGAGCCTGAGCCCAGACATTGATGAACTAGCATCCAAGAAGAGATGCCAGGTATCTGGCTTGGGCACATCAGATTAGATCAGTGTGTAGCAAACTGAGCAACAATTAATCTTTTTTTTATGCACTTTTTCTTGCTACTCCAAGGCATGGGCTTGAATGGTTGATTGATTTATTATTGTTGTTTTATTTTTAAAATTATTAGCCTGTGGAAAAAGTTTATTTTGATATTTAAATCAGAAGGCTGCAAATAGAAAAGAGGCATACGATTTTTATTTAAATTTCATTTAATAAATTAATGCCATTGATTTTTTTTTTTATTTGAAATTTGATTTAGCATGTCTGCACTATTGTTACATATTGTATAGTAATAAGCGTTGCCTGTTCCATATTCAATGTTAAAGCAAAACTTGTTTGGGTCCATATTAAAAGGTTCATTTGTTCAATGTTGGCCCGTGACTTTGTTCAAGTTTTAAATTTTGGCCCACTGTGTATTTGAGTTTGACACCCCTGTCTTAAGGAATACCATAGTACCTGAATATATGTTGGAAGAGTAGCTCGGCTGTCTGGGAAGCCATGGGAATGCCAGGTATGGGATGAGTTTTAAGGCTTTTGAGAACCGGTCAATGGTTACCATTATGGTGGTGTTGCCTTGTGAGGGAGGGAGGTCTGTGATGAAGTCAATGGCTATATGGGACCAGGGTCTTTGAGGAATCGGGAGGGGGCACAGTTTGCCAGCGGGAGGGGTTCTAGGAACGTTCGCTTGGGTACAGTCAGAGTAGGAAGCGATGAACTGGTTAATCTGTGTGAGCATGTTCTCTTATCTCTTTGTCCAGATCCCAGGTAATAGATTGTAAGAAACATTGGGATGGGAGAATGGGGTGGGTGACAGAATTGTGACGTGATGGGTCAAAGGTTTGAGATAGGGCGTCTGCCTTAATGTTCTTAGAACCGGGGCAAAATGAAATTGTGAAATTGAAGCCCATGAAGAAAAGTGCCCATCTGGCTTGATGTGGGTTTAACCTCTTGGCTTTCTTGAGATATTCAAGGTTCTTGTGATCAGTGAGAATTACGAAGGAGTGCGTAGCTCCCTCCAGCCAGTGGTGCCACTTCTCGAGGGCTAGTTTGATGGTGAGCAGCTCTCTGTTTCCCATATCATAGTTCTTCTCTGCAGAGATGAGTTTCCTTGAAAAGAAGGCTAGTGGATGAATCTTGTGTTTCTCACCAAAACACTGAGAGAAAATTGCTCCTACCCCTGTGTCAGATGCATCTACCTCCAAGGTGAATGGTTTGGTTGGGTCAGGATGCTGTAAAACAGGGGCAGAGGTAAAGGCGTGCTTGAGTCGGTTAAAGTGCTTCTTCTGCCAAAGGATTCCACTGGAGGTGCTTTGGTCCTTTCTTGAGCAGAGCTGTTAGGGGAGCGGCAATCGTGCTAAACCCCCAATAAAACAGCAATAAAAGTTAGCAAAGCCTAAGAAACATTGAAAGTCCATTATGGAAGTGGGTGTTGGCCAGGACATGACAGCAGAAACCTTGGCTGAGTCCATGCTGACTCCTTCTGTGCTGATGATATATCCCAGGAAGGATATTTGATCCTGATGGAACTCACATTTTTCTGCTTTTACATAGAGATGATTCTCCAGCAGGCATTTGATAACCACTCTAACATTCTCCTGGTGACTTCTTTCATCTGGGGAGTAAATCAGGATATTGTCTATGTAGGTGATGGCATATCTGCCTAGCATGTCCCGTAGCACGTCATGAATAAGGCAATGGAACACACTAGGAGCCGAAGAAAGGCCATAAGGCATTACCCGGTACTCCAAATGGCCGGTGGTAGTGCTGAAGGCAGTTTTCCATTCATCGCCCCTCTTTATCCTCATGAGATTATAAGCACTACGTAGGTCAAGCTTTGAAAAGAACTTGGCAGATCAGAGTTGCTCTAAGGCTGCAGGAACAAGGGGAAGAGGATAGGGATACTTGACTGAGACTTGGTTTAATCCCCTGTAGTTGATACATGGCAGAAGTCCACCACCTTGTTTCTCCACAAAGAAGAAGCCAGCTGACACAGGAGACTTGGAAGGGCAGATGTACCCTTGTCTGAGGGCCTCTTGGATATATTCCTTCATGGTGGCATGTTCCTTTTGAGATAGGGAATAGATACAACCACGCAGCAGGGACATGCCAGGCAGTAGGTAGATAGTACAGTCATAAGGTTGGTGTGGTGGTAGCCCACAGGCCTTCCCCTTGCTAAAAACCTCCTTAAGGTCCATATAGCACTCAGGAACATTCTCCATAGAGTCCGGCTGTGGACTCTCCACAGAGGTGGAGGAAAGACTGACTTGGGGATAAGAGAGACAACTCTGAAAGCAGGTGGGTGACCATTGAAGAATTTCTTTATTCTGCCAAGACCAAGGGGTCATGAAGCTGTAGCCAGCGGTAACCAAGAATGATGTCATGGTGTACAGTAGTAGTCACATAGAGGGAGATGAGTTCTAAGTGTAATGCTCCCACTTGTATCTGAATAGGAGTGGTGCGAGTGGTGACAAAACCATCACCTATGGGTCCTCCATTGATGGTTTGAATGCTGATTGCACTTTGCAGAGGGGTTGTAGGCAGGTTGAACCTCTGGACGATCAGACTGCTGATAAAGTTCCCCTCTGCCCCTGAGTCAACAAAATGTGTGTGGAGGATGCCATCTTGAGTAACACTGGAATTTTAAAGGATTTTGAATTTAATTTTCTCACCGGACTCACTGTGCAAGCTGTGCTTACAGCTGGAGCTGTACGGGATGGGTGGATGGGACAGTGGCTGATTTGATGTTTGGAGCTCCCGCAGTAGAGACACAGACCCTCTTTCTTCCTTCTCTCATGCTCAGTCCGTGTCAAACGGGTGCGGGATACCTCCATCGGTGTGTTGTCCTCTAAGGATTTAACCAGTTTGGTACTTTCTTGTATAGAGTGTTGATGTGTTAACAAAAGGTCTAGACAGATTGCTAGATGAATGACGGAGTCAAGCATGAGTTGTTCATCTCTACAAGCCAATTCACTAAGGATCTTGGGACGAAGACCTTGGCGGAAGATGACATTCAAGGCAGGATCATTCCATCCACTGGCCGCCAGTAATGTTCTGAAGTCCAGCGCATATTCGGCAACTCCTCTGGAACCCTGAGATATGGTAAGCAAACTTTCACCAACCTCAATCCCCTCAGGTTCATGATTAAATACTCTTGAACTGTGTGAAGAATCGTTCATATGATGTTGTCTGCTCACCGCCCTTGTTCCAAATGGCACTTGCCCATCATAGCTCCTTGCCAGTGTAGAAGGACAGAAACTTGGTGATCTTGTGCTCATCGGAGAGATTTGGCATACTAGAGAAGTACATGGAACATTGGAGTAAAAAAACTTTACAGGCGAGAAGATCTCCAGCATATTTCTCCAGAATGGGGAGTTACAATGCTGGACTAGGAGAAGACTTAGGACGCGTTAGGAGGGCCTGCAACATCACAGTTGTGCGCTGCACCATACGAGTGTTGAGGTCTGCAAGCATCTGTTGATGTTCTCCTAGAAGACATCCTTGAGTGTTCAGAGCAGTTTGCTTCGCCTCTTCCACTACATCCATGATCAGTGAAGTATCCTGTCAGAGTGCAAGCACTTATGGATGTATATGCAGAGGAGAGCGGGATGCAAACTGTAGAGAAAGCCAAATCTTAAGACAGGAAGTGTGGTCAGGAAACTAGCGAGGGTCGATCGATAACCAAACAGAATGGTAGAGGCAAGAGAGGTAACGTAAACATAGGGAGTAAGTAGAGGTCAGAATAATGAGAGGCAGACAAAGAATACAAGGCTTGGTATGAACTGAAAGAAACACAGAATGATACTTTGCATTGGAGTGGAGTGAGTGAGGAGCTTAAATAGTGTGACAGGTAATTAGTGGAATGAGTGGCAGCTGTAATCAATAGGCTGGTGACAGGGGGCACTGTGGTTCTTGGGAATTGTAGTTCAAAGAGTCCATGTTTGTAGTTTGGTTGTTCTCAACAGGTTTACTGTCAATTACAAACAACCAGTTTAAGGTCAATAGATATGCTATCCATATTGAGACTGATCTTGCCATATTGCTTGTACCTGGACATACGATGGAGAACCTCTGTTTTATCAGCTGTTATACATTATCCATAACCAATTATCCTGTGCAGGGTCACAGGCAAGCTGGAGCCTATCCCAGCTGATTATGGGCAAGAGGCAGGGTACACCCTGGACAAGTCACCATGTCATCGCAGGGCTGACACATTGAGACAAACAATCATTCACACTCAGAATCAATTTAGAGCCACCAATTAAACTAACCTGCATGTTTTTGAGGGAAACCGGAGCACTCAGAGGAAACCCATGCAGACATGGGGAGAACATGCAAACTCCATACAGAAAGACCCCCGTTGGCCACTGGGCTCAAACCCATAACCTTCTTGCTGGGAGGCAACAGTGCTCACCACTACAACACTATGCCACCCACAATATCCTTTATGCACAACTCAGTTACTGAAGTTGTCATAGGATGATCATGCTTTGTCAATAGAAATATATAACTGAGCATCATCTGCGTACATCATGCATCTAAAACCATGAGCAGTAATTACTTCTTCCAAGAGAGCAAAAAAGTGAAAATAGAAGAGGGCCTAGTACAGAGCCCTGAGGAACACCATAAAGCAATGTTCTGTCAGACGATATAACATCACCAATTTTAACTGACTAGGTGCGGTTAAGAAGATAAGATTGAAACCATGGAAGTATTATATCACACATTCCGTAATGATCACATAGTCTTTCCAATAGCAGTGAATGGTCAATTGTATAAAATGCCAACGACAGATCCAATAAAGCCAAGATGACTTCCTGATGTTTATCAGTGTACAATACAATACAATACAGTACAATAAAAACAAATTTTTTGGTCATGAGATGAGATCAGCGGTTCTTCGTTGCATAATGTGGCATGCTCACTAAAGCCTCACTCACAACCCACCGTAAGTGTTTTGGACACGCATGGGTCGCAGGGTTTGGTAGCTCGCAGCCATGCTGCAGGGTCATGGTGAACCCGGGGGAAAGTTTGGGGGAGGAGTACAGGCAAAGTATTTGTCAAGTACAGGTTGCATGCCTGACTTCCTTGAGGCGTGGGAAAAATTGCGCCTTTAGCCCATGGAAAGCGTATGTCTGACATACGTGGTCAGTGCATGTTCAGTGAGTGTGGAGTGTGTGAGACTTGCATTTTATCAGTTTCCTGTGCTACAAGTACAGGCCGCACTTGTGAAGCATGTGTGACGCGTGTGATTAGCACGTTACAATCACTCATAACTTGCGTGTGACACAAGCTAGGAGTGGGTATAAAACCAGCGTGTCTGCAGCATTCTGCATCTGTCTTTCTACTGAAGAACATTGGATATTTTGTGAGAAAAATTTTAAAATTTTCAGTTTAAAGTTTAGAAAATGGGACCCAAGAAGAAGCGAGCAAAAGTGAAGTAACTCAGCCTGAAACAGCAGAGGGGGAGGAGGAGGAAGAATTTGATGATGATGGTAGCAGCACCGGCAAGCCCTGCACGGACAGGGAGAAGTATGCCTTCAAGCCAGCAGAAGGCAGAGCACCCCACCAGAGGTATTTTCACAGGTAAATACACATGCTTTAAACATTCATTTCAGTATCTATATGCTTATGTAATTAATATTATATATGCTGATTTTCATGTAGGGCGGCACGGTGGTGTAGTGGTTAGCGCTGTCGCCTCACAGCAAGAAGGTCCTGGGTTCGAGCCCCGGGGCCGGCGGGGGCCTTTCTGTGTGGAGTTTGCATGTTCTCCCCGTGTCCGCGTGGGTTTCCCCCGGGTGCTCCGGTTTCCCCCACAGTCCAAAGACATGCAGGTTAGGTTAACTGGTGACTCTAAATTGACCGTAGGTGTGAATGTGAGTGTGAATGGTTGTCTGTGTCTATGTGTCAGCCCTGTGATGACCTGGCGACTTGTCCAGGGTGTACCCCGCCTTTCGCCCGTAGTCAGCTGGGATAGGCTCCAGCTTGCCTGCGACCCTGTAGAAGGATAAAGCGGCTAGAGATAATGAGATGAGATGAGATTTTCATGTATGTTTCAGCTAACGATGCCCAGAAGCGAGGACATTGCAATCCCATCATCATTGTCAGGCCATTGTGCCATGCTCAGTGATAAGGACAAGGATATCCCGGCACCCTGTCCCACCACTCAGCAGGAGTAGGAGCAGGACAGTAGCTCAGAGTCAAAGTGTGTTTCAGTGCTCAAACTTTTGGGTTATTTAGTTGGGATTTTTTTGCAATGTAATAAAATGTGTTATTCCCTTATACTCATGTTTTATTATTTGATGTCTGCATGGTAAATTAACATATACTCAAATAAAAACAGCAAATGAGGTGGTCTTCTTCCCTTCTACAATGCTACATGCTACATGAAGCTCCTACTAGCCATGCTGCTGACTTGGTTCAGGCGTACAAAAGGAGTACGGGTCCCATATGTAGTGTATGCGTTCTTGATTTGTTGCAAGACCCTTAGAATTTGCATGTGCAGGACCAAAAGTCTCTACAGGCAGTCTGCGACCTTCTACGGTGCTGAACACACCTAAGTGTTGTGCAACTCTCAAGCATGGTTTTGCCAAATTTTTTACCATAGACCGCCTGTAGTAGCACGTACAGTGGGTTGTGAGTGAGGCTTAACATCCATTCTAATAACATCACCACCAAAGACAGCCGAATGCAAAGTTCTAGTAGCATCCAACATTTCTAATTAAAATCTCGAAGTGCCGCAACAGAAAAGAATATGCCCTATTGTTGGGAGATTCCCAATCAGAATGTCACAAGCCAATCATGGGCATCTGTGAGCTCATGTATGGGAAAGAGGGTAGATATCACTTTCCTCCCGATATGTTACACTTTCCTGTGATGCAGCATGAAAAACAGTTCAAAACATGTAGAGGGCTGTCTTCACATGTCTTAGATGACACAGGTATCATGGAGGAAGTCCTGGTTGATAGCTGTTGTATGAGAGAGAGTTGGCTTGTGGGTGAGGATTAGCAGGTAACCAAAATTAAGGAGATAAATGCTGCTGCAACACTCATCTAAAAGCCACCAGTAGGGATTTGTTGAATTGTGGCAGAAGAGGATATGACACTTTGACAAGGCAAAAAAGGATATGGCACAGAGAGACATACCTTCCTGTGTTCCAGTTGAATAAGGCACAGTTTGAAGAACTACCATTCATGTTGTCCTCTTTTACCTAGTCATGGATGGCTTGAAACTCCTCTTCTTCACCCTGTAAAAATGTGATTTCTTTTCTTATATTATAATGAGGGCTTGTAATGAGGGTGAATAGAACATAGTAATTTTCTTTAAAGAGAGAGCTAATGTTAACAGGTAGTGTTGTATTTGAGACTGGGCTCAAGACCACTTTTTAAAGATCTTGGTCTTGTCTCGGAATCGACCACATTTTTACTTGGTCTTGTCTCAGTCTCGAACATAGAGGACTCAGGATTTTATTTCAAAACCAGTCAAGACCACAACTGTGGGGATTTCACTAAATTGCCTGTGCATCGTCTGATTTATTTGTTAACATGATTACTGTGATCAAATGTAAAACTTCCTGCTTCAAATGTGACCAGTAACGTAACTCATTGCTAATTTGAAATGTTTATTCCTGTTAACAGCTGATTTAACAAGCAAGATTTCTGGCTCTCACAGACCTGTAACTTCTTCTTTAAGAGGCTCCTCTGGCCTCCACTCATTACCTGTATTAATGGCACCTGTTTGAACTCATTATCAGTATAAAAGACACCTGTCCACAGTCACACTCCAAACTCCACTATGGCCAAGACCAAAGAGCTGTCAAAGGACACCAGAAACAAACTTGTAGACCTGCACCAGGCTGGGAAGACTGAATCTGCAATAGGTAAGCAGCTTGGTGTGAAGAAATCAACTGTGGGAGCAATTATTAGAAAATGGAAGACATACAAGACCACTGATAATCTCCCTCGATCTGGGGCTCCACGCAAGATCTCACCCCGTGGGGTCAAAATGATCACAAGAACGGTGAGCAAAAATCCCAGAACCACATGGGGGGACCTAGTGAATGACCTGCAGAGAGCTGGGACCAAAGTAACAAAGGCTACCATCAGTAACACACTACGCCGCCAGGGACTCAAATCCTGCAGTGCCAGACATGTCCCCCTGCTTAAGCCAGTACATGTCCAGGCCCATCTGAAGTTTGCTAGAGAGCATTTGGATGATCCAGAAGAGGATTGGGAGAATGTCATATGGTCAGATGAAACCAAAATAGAACTTTTTGGTAAAAACTCAACTTGTCATGTTTGGAGGAGAAAGAATGCTGAGTTGCATCCAAAGAACACCATACCTACTGTGAAGCATGGGGGTGGAAACATCATGCTTTGGGGCTGTTTTTCTGCAAAGGGACCAGGACGACTGATCCGTGTAAAGGAAAGAATGAATGGGGCCATGTATCATGAGATTTTGAGTGAAAACCTCCTTCCATCAGCAAGGGCATTGAAGATGAAACGTGGCTGGGTCTTTCAGCATGACAATGATCCCAAACACACCACCCAGGCAACAAAGGAGTGGCTTCGTAAGAAGCATTTCAAGGTCCTGGAGTGGCCTAGCCAGTCTCCAGATCTCAACCCCATAGAAAATCTTTGGAGGGAGTTGAAAGTCTGTGTTGCCCAGCGACAGCCCCAAAACATCACTGCTCTAGAGGAGATCTGCATGGAGGAATGGGCCAAAATACCAGCAACAGTGTGTGAAAACCTTGTGAAGACTTACAGAAAACTTTTGACCTCTGTCATTGCCAACAAAGGGTATATAACAAAGTATTGAGATGAACTTTTGTTATTGACCAAATACTTATTTTCCACCATAATTTGCAAATAAATTATTTAAAAATCAGACAATGTGATTTTCTGGATTTTTTTTCTCATTTTGTCTCTCATAGTTGAGGTATACCTATGATGAAAATTACAGGCCTCTCTCATCTTTTTAAGTGGGAGAACTTGCACAATTGGTGACTGACTAAATACTTTTTTGCCCCACTGTACTTTTATTCCATATTTTGTTGCACTTTTTTTGTATTTTTTGGGCTTTTGTTTTAGAGTAGAGTTTTTATTTCATCTTCGGTTGGTTCAGAAACGCGTTCCGCCATTTTATTTTTCTCTACTCATGGTATACGGTATGAGCTGATATCCTAGGAGCAGTCAATCAGAGCGCACGATTGCTCATATTCAGTGAATGTGTATCGAATAAAGATTATTAAATTCTACTGTAATTATTGCTAAACACAAACAGGATTCCTTGCTCTAAATATTTGAATAAATAAATAAAGGATTAAAAAAAAAACTCCTTTGTACCCTGACCAACTGTTATCCCTTAAATCTGTGAGCAACACAGAGCCTACACTGGGCTTAGAAATCTCTACACCTCTTTCCGAGCCTTTTCAGGGGCCAGATGGTGAGCTGACATCTATGTCGCAACACTTTGGAGCTCTGAATGTCAATGATGCTGAATAAATAATGAGAACAAAAGCACACAAAGCCAAACAATGCACATGAGCTTTGCTAATGAGATCCCAAAGGTGACAAAAGTGGCCCGATGGCAGCCTGAAGAACGTTTCCTAGTGTGACGGCAACGTTGGGTGGCACTAATGAAATCTAGCACTTCATATTCGAGCATTTATAAACAACAAATCTTAAAGGTGACTTCCTTTCAGCATAGCTTATAACCTGTAAGCTTAAATAGGTGAAGAAAGCCATAACTTTAACTCACATTCAGTGAGCACAAACATATTTCTGTTGCTGACATTGTAAAAACTGCTAAATGGTCTTTTCATGGGTCATAAGTTAGTTTAAGAGCTCTATATTTACAATGTTTATCTTCTTTGCTGACTGCAGCAGAACCTAAGGTCAGAATTACTTAGAGCAAAATAAAGATGTTTGAATTGAGACAGATTATCAGCATACATGTCTCATAGGAAAAGTTTGGGGTCTCTAACAACTTTACATCTGAGTGCAGAGATCAAGAGGAACAGGTGCAGGCTTGCAGCTTCATTTAATAACTTGATTAGAAGGGTGAACTTTCAGTAGTAGCACTGTATTTGTTCATTCAAGTTTATTTTTACATCATAGACATCTTTAGTATACAGTATTTCAAAGCTAACGGTGTGCATGCTGTGTTTTCAATCCAGCCGTTTCATCTATTATTCATCCATCCATCCATTATCCATAACCACTTATCCTATGCAGGGTTGAGGGCAAGCTGGAGCCTATCCCAGCTGACTATGGGCGAGAGGCAGGGTACACCCTGGACAAAGCACCAAATCATTGCAGGGCTGTGCCAATTCAGAAAGACAAACTCCAACTCACAATCACGTTCAATTTAGAGCCTAACCTGCATGTCTTTGGACTGTGGGGAAAACCGGAGCACCCAGAGGAAACCCATGCAGACACAGGGAGAACATACAAACTCCACACAGAAAGGCCCCCGTCGGCCACTGGGCTAAAACCCATAACTTTCTTGCTGTGATGCGACAGTGCTAACCACTACACCACCATGCCGCCTTCTTTATTACCTCGCCCAGGACAGAGTCTGCCAGGGGGCAAGATATTGCTTTTCATCAGGTTTCTTTGTTTTTTTGTTAACAATATTACGGGAAAATGGCTGGATCAATCTTCATGAAACTTTCAGGATAGATAGGCATTGGTCTCAAATAGAACTTCCAACATTTTGAGGGCCATCCGGTCAAGGTCAGCAAGAAGGTCAAAATCGTTTTTGTTGTGGCTACTGCCTCATATAGAGGCGCTAGCCACTATGTCATTGTGCTGTAAGAATGTAAGAGTGTAAAAGTTGTGCACTGTGTATGCGCATACACATGTTCCAATTAAAATGGCCGGTGAGTGTATACAATTCGGTTCACCATTCGAAATAAATTGACTAGACCAGGGGTGGGCAATTGTTTTTTCCATGGGGCCACATGAGAAACAGAAAATTTTGTGGAGGGCCGGACCAAAAGGCTGAAATAAATTCTGCATAATATTAATTGTATTTCTTTATATAAAGCAGTAAATAACATTGTTTTTACAAGCTGCTAAGACTGGTAAGAGTATGGAAAAAACGAGGTTGCCTTACAAAAAATGTCATTTATTCAATCAAATTTCCCAAAACAATGGTTAACAAAATGTGAACGTTTGTACCATTTTTTTTCAGTCACATTCACCCCAAAACACAATAAAGACATCACAATATTGTCTTTCTTCTCCACATATCAAGCAAGATACATCATATTATAATAATGATGCTGTGTTGATTCGGTGTAGGTATCAGATCTACAGATCGGCTCGGGCTCCGGCGCCTGCTGGTGACGTCACACTATGTGATTGGCTGGACCATTTGAAGGATGACGTACAAGTTTGTGGTTGGTCTGGACAAATTACGGAAGTAGTTATCGCAGGATTACATAGACATATAAACATAGACGCCGCATTCTGCGTAGAATCATACGTCATCCTCGCCGCCATATTGGATGTGGCAAAGTGGAGATTCTTCAACCGTCTCTGGTATAGCGTCTAGACAGTAGCCAAGAATAAAGATGCCTCATTCATGTGCTGTGTTTAACTGTACCAACAGGTTTACCGTCCAAACGAGATCACATGGGATTATCTTTCACAGGTGAGACTGGAAAAATACTTTTCATTGTATTTGGTCATTATAACGTAATTTTACAAACAGATTTTTCTGACTTTGTGGCTAATATGAAGTCTCGTGCATAATAGCTGCTCGGTGAAACCTGTCTCCAAACAACAAAGTATTTCCTTCGTAACTACGCTGATTGTTGTTTGTTGCTTAGCTAACTTTTCACATACTATGTAGGTTTCCCAAAAATAAAGACATGAAAAAGCAGTGGGAGACAGCTGTGCGACGGGAAGGGTTTTCTGCTACTCCGTCATCCATGCTCTGCAGTGAACACTTCAGAACAGAGGATTTTGACAGAACAGGTCAGACAGTCAGGATCAGAGAGGGAGCTGTTCCTTCAGTCTTCAGTTTCCCAGCTCATCTCCACCGGGTAGGTGTATAGTTATAAGCAGTGAGAATTAGATAATACAGTGCCACACTATGATGAACGTTTTTGAACGTATGATGAATGTTTTTAACCTTTCTGAATGTGAAGGAATCAGTGATGTATTTTGTTTTGGTATGACATTAGAACCTGGCCGAACTCAGTTTGGTGGTCATTCAGCTCACTTTATTCAACGAGAGTAGGTCTGTGTGGTGACTCAATAAATAAAACAGTAAATTCTTATTTTCATTCACTATTTCCAGTTTTTCCACTATTTCCATCATTTATCATATTCAGTCTTGTAGGTTGGTTATTGTGGCCTCAGGTTTTGGTAGCTTGCTACGGTATGCTGACTGATTAGCTTACCTGAGCTATCTATCGCGTATCTGTCGCTAGTTTGCAGTGTACAGGGTATTTCACACACTATTTATAACCATCACATTAAAAGTTAGGCGGCACGGTGGTGTAGTGGTTAGCGCTGTCACCTCACAGCAAGAAGGTCCGGGTTCGAGCCCCGTGGCCGGCAAGGGCCTTTCTGTGCGGAGTTTGCATGTTCTCCCCGTGTCCACGTGGGTTTCCTCCGGGTGCTCCGGTTTCCCCCACAGTCCAAAGACGTGCAGATTAGGTTAACTGGTGACTCTAAATTGACCATAGGTGTGAGTGTGAATGGTTGTCTGTGTCTATGTGTCAGCCCTGTGATGACCTGGCGACTTGTCCAGTACCCTGCCTTTCACCCGTAGTCAGCTGGGATAGGCTCCAGCTTGCCTGCGACCCTGTAGAAGGATAAAGCGGCTAGAGATAATGAGATGAGATGAGACATTAAAAGTTATATGTGTTGTTTTGATGCCTGTTTGTTTCCCAAATATATACGTGTGTGTCTTAATGGGTGAATAAAAGGCATCGAGTTAAATATTATTGTAGAAAGGGGCTTTATGAAGTTCAGTCCATTTACTTGCATTGGTTAACGGGGAAGATTTGCCACATCCAATATGGCGGACACTCTGATGTATCCCAGCAACGGGCCACCAGCTCAATGCGGCGTCTATGTTTATATGTCTATGGCAGGATTAGCTTTCGTGGGAGTTCATGTCATGTTCATGTCGCGCGCATTGCGTTTTTTTGAACACAACTTCAAAATAAAAGCAACATTGCACATTCAGTCAATGCATGAGGTAAAATTAGAAAATACGTTTATTTTGTAATTTCTAATTAACCTTATGCAGGCCGGTCAGAATGAATGAAAAGGCCGGATGCGGCCCGCGGGCCATAAAATGCCCATGTCTGGACTAGACTAAACAAATCGCTTTCAGACATGTTTATGCTTATTACAGAGGGAAAGTGCATTCCACTGAGCTCTAGCACCAGGCCATTTCCGGGAAATAAGAGTTTGGGTCATGGCGACAGCGTGTGTATGTCAGCCTCAGTTCAGAGGTTTCAGTTTTGAAAACTGTAAGAGGTAAGAGTAGAATAATATAAAGTACAGACACTTGGTATATTTTACTTCTGTGATTTTTAAGTTGTTCATTTTTGGATTACGCTTCATTTTTGTGGCTACTGCCTCATAGAGTAAATATATGCTATATTTACTGTATGGACATGGGATCAG
Organism: Neoarius graeffei; assembly: GCF_027579695.1. Classification (NCBI taxonomy): domain Eukaryota; kingdom Metazoa; phylum Chordata; class Actinopteri; order Siluriformes; family Ariidae; genus Neoarius; species Neoarius graeffei. Next base: position 18,184,527 of record NC_083574.1, read on the forward strand.
AAAACAATTTTATTTATAAGCAGTAGTCACATGTATCCATAGGGTACCTATTTTTTTTCGCAATATCTTCCTTCATATTCATCATAAGTGCTACCAGGTGAGGTTTGTTTTGCCTGACAACACTTGTCATTATTATTAATATTATTATTATTATCTCATCTCATCTCATTATCTCTAGCCGCTTTAACCTGTTCTACAGGGTCGCAGGCAAGCTGGAGTCTATCCCAGCTGACTACGGGCGAAAGGCCGGTACACCCTGGACAAGTCGCCAGGTCATCACAGGGCTGACACAGACACAGACAACCATTCACACTCACATTCACACCTACGGTCAATTTAGAGTCACCAGTTAACCTAACCTGCATGTCTTTGGACTGTGGGGGAAACCGGAGCACCCGGACACGGACACGGGGAGAACATGAAAACTCCGCACAGAAAGGCCCTTGTCGGCCACGGGCTTGAACCCGGACCTTCCTGCTGTGAGGCGACAGCGCTAACCACTACGCCACCGTGCCGCCCCTATTATTATTAAAATAAAACCTCTCAGTGATGATCTTAACCCAGAAGTATTATAGTCTATGAAAGCTGCACACAACCAGTACCCAGGTTTCACAGACTGATCCATACCCTGGCAGTATCTCTAGGTCTGTGTGACCCTCCTCAGAAATCGTGATGTACCGAACAAGGCAGTTTTTTGAATAAGATGCATCTTCGTCTTGAGACCCAGTCATTCAATCCATTTTCTCAGGTTTTTGGAGACAGCACCCAAAGCTCCAACAATGACTGGGGTAACTTCAACCTATTTCATAGGCCATATTCTTAATACTTCCTACTTTAGCTCATTGTAGTTGTCATTCTTCTCTTGCTCTTTCTTGTCCACCCTCTTATCCCCTGGGGTAGCTATGCCAATAATCTGGCAAGTCTCTTCTTTTTTGTTTACAACTATTATATCAGGTCTACAATGTTCAATCACTTTGCCACACTGTATATTAAAGTCCAAAAGTAACTTGACTCTGTGTCAATAAAACTCCATCTGGCTTGGGCTCATGACACTTTTCACATCTATCCACAGGAAAACACCCACATAGTTCCCAGTGAATAATTCTCATCACATTATTATTAGCTCACCAGGCCAACAGGCGATGAGCTTATGCCATCATGTGTTGTCTGTTGTCTGTCATCCATCCAGCATTGTCCACATTTCATGAAAATTTATTCTTCTCTCTCAATTCTTCACCAATTTTTATTATTTTTGGCAGGAAGGTAGATCTGCCTGGAGTGCATATAGATCCTATCCAAATTTGCATAATTACAATTAATAATAAAGATATGGAGTAATTAAGCCCTGACAAGCAGTTTTCATACAAATTGCTTCTTCTCCCTCAATTCTTCATTGATTTTTTCTGGCATGAAGGTAGGGATACCTAGGGTGTATATAACTTCTAACCAGGTTTGCTTAATTACAATTATTCATGAAGTTATGGAAAAATTAAGCCTTAATGAGCAGCTCAACAAAAATCACTTCTTCTCGGTCAATTCCTCGCCGTTTTGGATTCTGTCTGGCAAATAGGTAGGTATTCCTAGGGTGTATATAGCTTCTCTATATACGGTAGCTTGTATATACTGTATCTTGTATAGAGTGTATATAGCTTGCAACATTTATTGCACAAGATGGCCCACTTTCTTTTTTGACTTTCTGTTTTGACTTAAAAATAAAAGCTTTCTGTTTTGACTTAAAGATGTGGTGTTTTCAAAGAAGAAGCCTTTATTTGTCACATGTACACTCAAGCACAGCAAAATTCCTCCTCTACATTTAACCCATCTGAAGCAGTGAACACATGCACGCGTACACAACTGAGCCATGAACACACACACATACCCAGTGCAGTGGGCAGCTATGCTACAGCACCCAGGGAGCAGTTGGGGGTTAGGTGCCTTGCTCAAGGGCACTTCAGCCATGATACAAGGGGAGGGGAAAGTGCTGCTCATTCACTCAACTCCCCTCACATTTTTCCTGCCGGTCCTGGTAATCAAATCAGCCACCCTTTCTGGCCCAAGGCTGCTTCTCTAACCTTCAGGCCATGGCTGCCTGAAGTTTAGAGAACATGTGTTTTTGGATTTGTTGCCATATTTTTGGTTCCTAAATTTGCTGTTGGTCCGTTAATGTGTTTTGCACTCATGAGCCACTGTACCAGGTGCAAATATTGGAAAAGACCTAGTTCAATCTCAATATAATGAAAGTATGTATCAGTACAGATTCCTGTTTCTGGATGTGTTTCAGCTTTATGATCTCTTTAGACTCTTTGATCAAGCGCTTTGATCTGTACTAATATAAGGATTTTTTTTCATTCAAGTATACAACAAAGCACTTTTATAAGTTATTGTAAGAGCATCTGCCAAATACCATAGGTAAAAATTTAAATGTAAACAGTGCAATGTGTTTACATTTAATGCATTAATGAATTTTATTAGGCAGCATTCCAGTGTTTTAGTTCACACTGGGAGCCGGAGAATAAACACAAGTATGGAAAATCCTGATCTATCAGAGCTCTGTAAATAAAAACAACTGATTAAGCATTGGCCTCTGTAGAAAACTTGGCTACAATAATCTGCTGCAATAAACACTAATGGTGAAAATGAGCCACTTTCATTTAATGAAAATACAAGCATCAGGGGCAGCAGGTAGTGTTGCTGCCTCAAAGCTCCATCATTCCCGGTTTGCTTGTGAGCTAAGGTTACCATCTGTGTAGAGTTTCACATGTTGTCCCATGTCTATGTGCATTTCCTCTGGGTTCACCAGTTTCTTCCTAGCATGCCAGTACATGGCCTGGCTACGCTAACTTGCCCATAGTTTTGAATGGTGCCCTGTGTTGGCATCTAATTCAGTATATTTTCCGACCTGTCACCCAGTGTTCCTGGGAAAAGGCTCCAGATCCACCAAAACCAGGAACAGGATAAAGCAGTTATTTAAGATGAACGAATGAATGAATATCGTGATCATTTCAACCTGATGTCACAAGGGGACTTTGGATGAAGTACTAAGAAAATACTTATGAATTTGCAATTTCGGATATTTATCATCTTTATTATTATTATTATTATTATTATTATTACTTCACTCAGGATGGAGTTCACCGGGGGCAAGGTATTGTTTTTGGTCGGGTTTGTTTGTTTGTTTGTTTGTTTGTTTGTTTGTTTGTTAACAATATTATGGGAAAACAGGTAGATCAATCTTCAGGAAGCTTTCAGGATAGATGGGCATTGGTCTCAAATAGAACCTCCAACATTTTGAGGGTCATCCAGTCAAGGTCACCAAAAAAGTCAAAATCGTTTTTGTTGTGGCTACTGCCTCATATAGAGGCGCTAGCCACTATATCATCGTGCTGTAAGAATGTAAGAGTGTAACACATGCACTGTGCATGTGCATACACGTGTTCTGATTAAAATGGCCGGTGAGTTTATACAATTCAGTTCACCATTCGAAATAAATGGTCTAGACTAAAGAAATTGCTTTCAAACATGTTTATGGTTATTACAGAGGGAAAGTGTGTTCCACTGAGCTCTAGTGCTGGGCCATTTCCAGGAAGTAAGAGTTTGGGTCATGGCAACAGCATATGTATATCAGCCTCAGTTCAGAGACTTCAGTTTCAAAAATTGTAAGAGGTACCGTAAGAGTAGAATAATATAAAGTACAGACACTTGGTATATATTACTTCTGTGATTTTTAAGTTGTTCATTTTTGGATTACGCTTCATTTTTGTGGCTACTGCCTCATAGAGTAAATAGGCTATATATGCTATATTTACTGTATGGACATGGTGTCAGAAATTTTTTTATTTATAAGCAGTAGCCACATGTACCCATAGGGTACCTATTTTTTTCACGATATCTTCCTTCATGTTCATCATAAGTGCTACCAGGCGAGGTTTGTTTTGCTTGGCAACACTTGCTATTATTATTATTATTATTATTATTATCTCATCTCATTATCTCTAGCCGCTTTATCCTTCTACAGGGTCGCAGGCAAGCTGGAGCCTATCCCAGCTGACTACGGGCGAAAGGCAGGGTACTGGACAAGTCGCCAGGTCATCACAGGGCTGACACATAGACACAGACAACCATTCACACTCACACCTATGGTCAATTTAGAGTCACCAGTTAACCTAATCTGCACGTCTTTGGACTGTGGGGGAAACCGGAGCACCCGGAGGAAATCCACGCGGACACGGGGAGAACATGCAAACTCCGCACAGAAAGGCCCTCACCGGCCACGGGGCTCGAACCCGGACCTTCTTGCTGTGAGGTGACAGCGCTAACCACTACACCACCGTGCCGCCATTATTATTATTATGAGCAAAGGAGGATTTCAGAGGAGAATAGTTGTGAACCCCATAAGATAGTCACCAGTCTTTCAAAAAAAAAAAGTCAAAGTCCTTCCCACACCAGGACCTGGTCTTCCCAGACAGTCTCCCACCCCAGTACTAACCAGGCCCTTAAGGTGCACTGGGTGGCACCGATCTCTGCTTCTATAGCCCTCAGCCTCTTGCCTAAACAGCTAGGGTTACAGTGGGGGGCTAGTCCTCTGGTAACCGCGAGAGTTTGACTCCCCACTCGCATCTGTATTGCAGCGTGCCTTGCTAGATGGCAGTAGGTACCATTTTTATGATGGTCTTTGGTATGACCCCACCACAAGTAGAACTCGCGATCTCCCAATCGAGAGGCAGACACACTAAATGCTAGGCCAGCTTGCGGTATCACCAATCTTTAACATATCTCAATTATTTATAGTATGCAATGCGGTAGTATTTGTGAAAATGGAAGAATTATGAATCATTGCTATGCATGTACAAGTTTTGAACATTCCTTGGCATTGGAATATTAGGAGCAGGCCATCAATAAAAGTGTCACAGTCACCCTGGGGACAGTGTTCACATGAATCTAGTCTGCAAATGTAGCTCGCATGTTGACAGTTCTTTCAAATTAATGATACCATTTAAGCCCCATTTGCCTGCCTGTATTGATATATACACTGAGTAAGTTTGTGCCCCACTGAATAATTAGCTCACGCATTATGCCAGGAGGGGAGCTTAGTGGCTCTCCTGAGGAACATTCATTTAGCCTATCTCTCTGTGGAGGAAAACAAAAGCTGTTTGTTTGGCAAAAAAAAGCTTTATATCTTTTGCAGATTCTGCCTGGTTGAAACAAGATGATGTGTGTGGAATGCACAATTGCAGCTAGCAAGAATTTTCCTTACATTTAGACTAATAAACTCCAAGACTCCCAGTCAGTTTCATCAAACGGTGCATAATCATTTTAAAATGATGTTAGTTGTCACAAGGAAGAGGAGCATGGACTGACTATAATGTCACATGCACCAGATTCATTATGTGAGAAGTATTTTCCTGATTGCATGCTGAAAACAACTCTTAGCATCGTGTATTATTCTGGCCCCTCGGGTGAACTTTACTGTCATGATAATCTCACTCTTTTACAACGAGCAAGAATGGCTGCTGTTTTCTCATTAGCCCCAGCTACATTTTCTCCAAAGTGCTAATGCCATCCATTTAACAGCGTTCTGTCATTATAATCCAATGACCCACATCTGATTAACTCGGTTAACTATTCATGCACTTGACTGTTGAGTTTTTGTGCTACTATAAATGTGTGTATGCTCCCATCATGGTGGAAAAGTAATTAACATACTAAACAGGATCAGAATGACATGCATGTTTATTTGGTTGCAAGAGGAGTTTTTCATGAGTTATCAAAACCTTTGCATTGGTATTTAATTAATACCTTTGGTTCTATCGTTGCTTTTTGTTCCTGTTCCTTTTTGTTTCATAAATTAGTTGGACTGGTCTCATTAATTGAGCTACAAGAGGCATTTGCAGATGCTGTGGCTGTAATGAATGGAGAGGCGTGTTTATTTAGAAAAAAAGAGCAATGAGAGATGGTAATAAAGGCAGTACATGTTTTGTGCCAGTGTTTCCAGACAACTGCACAGAGATGAAAATTTGTTCAGATTGCCGAATGTCCCTGTGTGTCCTAACACCATACCCCATCCCCACATGTCCCAACACCATCCCTACACTGTCCCCACATGTCCCCATATGACACTACAGTGGCTTGCGAAAGTATTCATCCCCCTTCGTGTTTGTCCTGTTTTGTCACATTACAAGCTGGAATTAAAATAGATTTTTGGGGGGTTACCACCATTTGATTTACACAACATACCTACCACTTTAAAGGTGCACATTTTTTTTATTGTGACACAAACAATAATTAAGATGAAAAAACAGAAATCTGGAGTGTTCATAGGTATTCACCCCCTTTCGTTTGAAACCCCTAAATAAGAGCTGGTGCAACCAATTCACTTCATAAGTCACATAATTAGTTGATTGAGATCCACCTGTGTGCAATCAAAGTGTTACATGATCTGTCACATGATGTCTGTATAAATCAACCTGTTCTGGAAGAACCCTGACTCTGCAACACTACTAAGCAAGCAACATGAAAACCAAGGAGCACTCCAAACACATCAGAGACAAAGTTGTGAAGAAGTGTAGATTAGGGTTGGGTTATAAAAATATCCCAAATTTTGAATATCCCATGAGCACCATTAAATCCATCCATTTGGAAGAGACTCGGAGTAGAACCACGGCTCCTCCACATCGAAAGGAGTCAGTTGAGGTGGTTTGGGCACCTTGTTAAGATGCCCCCGGATGCCTCCCAGGGGAGGTTCTCTGGGTATGCCCCACTGGGAGGAGACCCCAGGGCAGACCATTAAATCCATCCATCCATCCATTTTCTGCCATTTATCCAGGTCTGGGTCACAGGGGTAGCAGCCTAAGCAGAGCAGCCCAGACTTCCCTCTCCCCAGCCACCTCCACCAGCTCTTTTGGGGGAATACCAAGGCGTTCCCAGGCCAGCTGAGAGATGTAATCTCTCCAGCGTGTCCTGGGTCTGCCCTGGGGTCTCCTCCCAGTGGGGCATGCCCAGAGAACCTCCCCTGGGAGGCATCCAGGGGGCATCCTAACAAGGTGCCCAAACCACCTCAACTGACTCCTTTCGATGTGGAGGAGCCGTGGTTCTACTCTGAGTCTCTTCCAAATGACCAAGCTTCTCACCCTGTCTCTAAGGAAGAGCCCAGCCACCCTGTGGAGAAAACTCATTTCGACCGTTTGTATCCGCGATCTCATTCTTTCGGTCACTACCCACAGCTTGTGACCATATGGTAGGTGAGGATGGGAACATAGATGGACCAGTAAATTGAAAGCTTTGCCTTTTGGCTCAACTCTCTCTTCACCACAACAGACCGGTTTAGCATTCGCATCGCTGCTGACACTGTCCTGATCCGTCTGTCCAACTCCCGCTCCCCCCTACCCTCACTCATGAACAAGACCCCGAGATACTTAAACTCTTCCACTTGAGGTAGCAACTCCCCCCTGGCCTGAAGTAGGCACTCCAACCATTTCTGGCTGAGCACTATGGCCAAGGACTTGGAGGTGCTGATCCCCATCCCAACCACTTCACATTCGGCTGCAAACCATCCCAGCGCATGCTGTAGGTCACAGATTGATGAAGCAATCATCCGCAAAAAGCAGAGACATGATCCTGATGCCACAAAACTGGACACCCTCTGCCCCTTGGCTGCACCTAGAAATTCTGTCCATAAAAGTTATGAACAGAACTGGTGACAAAGGGCAGGCCTGGCAGAGTCCCACATGCACTGGGAACAAGTCCAACTTACTGCCAGCAATGCAAACCAAACTCCTGCTCTGGTCATACAGAGTCCGAATGGCCTGCAGCAGCGGGCCCCAAACCCCATACTCCCAAAGCACCCCCCAAAGGGCATCTCAAGGGACATGGTCATAAGCCTTCTCCAGGTCCACAAAACACATGTAGACCAGTTGGGCAAACTCCCATGCACCCTCCAGTACCCTTGCAAGGGTAAAGAGCTGGTCCAGTGTTCCACAACCATGATGAAAACTGCATTGTTCCTCCTGAATTCGAGGTTCAACTATCAACTGGACTCTCCTCTTCAGCACCTCAGCATAGGCTTTCCCAGAAGTGTGATCCCCCTATAGTTAGATAATATAAAAGGGGGACCACCACCCCAGTTTGCCAATCCAGAGGCACTGTCCCCGACCTCCATGCAGTGTTGAAGAGGCATGTCAGCCAAGACAGCCCAACAACATCCAGTACCTTCAGGAACTCAGGACGAATCTCATCCACCCCTGGAGCCCAGCCACCAAGGAGCTTTTTAACCACCTCGGTAACCTCAACCCCTGTGATGGGTGAGTCCTCCCAAGCACCCTCAGACTCTGTGTCCTCCACAGATGACATGAAGGTGGGATTGAGGAGATCCTCAAAGTATTCCTTCCACCCTGAACGATGTCCCCAGTTGATGTCAACAACACTCCATCCCCACTGTAAACAGTCAAGACAGAGCACTGCTTCCCCTTCCTGAGCTGCCGGACAGTTTGCCAGAATCTCTTCGAGGCTGACTAAAAGTCGCTTTCCATGGCCTCACTGAACTCCTCCCATACCCGAGTTTTTGCTTCAGCAACCGCCAGAGCCACATTCCGCTTGGTCCGTCGGTATCTGTCAGCTGCCTCTCAAGACCCACAGGCTAACCAAGCCTGATAGGACTCCTTCTTCAGCTTGATGGCTCCCCTCATCACAGGTGTCCATCATGGGGTTCGGGGATTACCGCCACAACAGGAACCAACAACCTTGCAGCCGCAGCTCTGCACGGCCACCTCAGCAATAGAGGTGTGGAACATGGTCCACTCAGACTCAATGTCTCTATCCTCCCCCAGTATGCAATTGAAGCTCTGCCGGATGTGGCAGTTGAAGATCCGACAGACGGGAGCCTCTGCCAGACGTTCCCAGCATACCCTCACTACATGTTTGGGCCTGCCAGGTCTGTCTGGCCTCCTCCCCTGCCATCTGATCCAGCTTGCCACCAAGTAGTGATCAGTTGACAGCTCTGCTCCTCTCTTCACCCAAGTGTCCAAGACATATGGTCACAGAGCAGATGAAATGACTACAAAGTCAATCATCGATCTATGGCCTAGGTTGTCCTTGTGCCACGTGCATTTATGGACACCCTTATGCTCGAACATGGTGTTCATTATGGTCAAAACATGCATGGCACAAAAGTCCAACAACAGAACACTGCTTGGGTTAAGATCCCAATCACACCCCTCCAGGTCTCACCATCACTGCCCAAGTGAACGTTGAAGTCCCCTCAATGAATTCAACAATGGAGTCCCCTCATGGTGCACTGTCTAGTACCCCACTCAAGGACTCCAAGAAGGCTGGGTACTCTGAACTACCATTTGGCACTGTGGCAATGGGGGCATGGCCCAGCGGCAGTTTGTGAATGGAGGGCGGGGTCGGGGAAGGTAAGTGGCTGTCATTACACCTGGTGTCAATTAATGTGTGTGTGTGTGTGTGTTTGTTTGTTTGTTTGTTGCAGGGATGGAGTATAAAAGGAGGGGGAGAGCAGAGAAGAGTCTCTCTCCCCGACCACAATGCATGTGTGTGTGTTGCTTGTGTGACTGAGTGAATGAAGCTTAAAAGCTAAAATGAGGAAAATAAAGAGTGTGTATGTGAAAATCAACTCTTGCCTGTCGTGCTTCTGTGCTCCACCCACATCAGGAACTGTTACAGTGGTGCCAAAACCTGGGACGCACGGAAGGGAACCACCCCATGGGGTCCTCCCCATTCGAAGAGCTCATCCTTGCCCTCGCTACCACCCAGCAGAACCAGCATCAAGAGCTGATCGCCCTCCAAAAGGAACAAGAGCAATGCTTCGAAGCCTTGATGCTGGCCCAGAAGGAAGATTGCCAGGTGTTCCGGCATCTGCTCGCATCAGCAGGGGCGTCGAATATCACCGCAGCCGGCACCCTCATGAAGATGGGCCTGCAGGATGATCCAGAAGCATTCCTCACCCTCTTCAAACAAGCAGCCGAGATGTGGGGGATGGCCACAGGAGCAGCGCACGGCGCGCCTCCTCCTGCTCCTGACTGGCGAGGTGCAGCTCGCAGTGCAGCAGCTCCCTGCTGACAGCCGACTGGTGTATGCTGACCTGAAGAAAGCCATCCTGCAGTGGGTCGGCCGCTCCCCAGAACAACATCGCCAGCGCTTCCGGACACTGGCATTAGAGGAGGTCGGCCAGCCGTTTGCATTCGCCTAGCAACTCTGGGACGCCTGCCAGCGGTGGCTGAGGGCGGAAGATTGCAACGCCAATGAGATCATTGATCTGGTGGCACTGGAACAGTTCATCTCTCGACTTCCGGAAGGAACAGTGGAATGGGTCCAGAGTCATCGCCCGGCATCGCTAGAACGAGCCATCAAGCTGGTGGAGGACCATCTGGAGGCGGCTCTGATGGCAGGCAGACGAAGCAGCTCTCCTTGCTTCTCTTCTCTCTCTCTCTTCTCCCCCTCTGTCTCTCTTTCCCCTCCCCACACTGTTCCCCTACCACAGAGGCGGCGGCCGGCTCCTCCCAAGCCGGCCTATCACACCTGTGGTGTCCTCCCATCTCCCTCTTCTGTGTCTGTGTTGTCTCCTCCTCAGGTGAGTGACTTCCATAATGCCGGTGCTGTTAGGACTTGGGACTATCTTGGCCTCTAGAGGCCGCTATTATTTCTTTGTCTGGTTATGTTTGTTTTTGACAGCTAGAGGCCGCTATTGTTTCTGTGTTTTGTGTTTGTTTTGACAGCCTTGTTTTCATGTGCCTTTTGCCCCACCTGTTCTTTATTTTCTGCCCCGCCTAGTTTCTTAATTACCCTGTGTATTTATACTTCCTCAGTTTGGTCCCTAGTCACGGAGTCTTTGTGCTGTTCATGGCTAGTAACCTCTGTTCCGTGTACCTTGCCTATGTCCATGTGTTTTTTGACATTTTTGCTTTCTTGTGAACTTTTGGACTTTTTATTTTGTCATTTTTTGGATCTTCTGAGCGTTTGGATTTTTGCCTTTTCTGATTTTGGACTTTGGACTTTGAACTTTTGGATGTTTTATTTTTCCCGTATATCTTCTGAGCATTTGGATTTTACTTTTGTTAGTTTTTTGCTTTGGAATTTTCTGAACTTCTGGGCGTTGTCAATAAACTGTTTTTTACTCTACTTTCATCTCACTCCTCTGCACTTGAGTCATTCCCCTGGTGGCCTAGTGGGGGTTTGCTGGACTGCCACACCAGCAACCCTGGTTCAATTCCCAGCAAAACCCTAACAGAAAGACTCCGTCATGACCGACTCAGCAGAGGCTTTATCAACCGTCTACCCAGCCAACCTTCAGGGAATTACGGCTGCTTTAACGTGCTTCGGAGCTACCATGGACACTCATGGACGAACACTTGTAAGCCAACGTGAGGCCCTTGATCATCACAAGGTACTGCTTCAGCAAATTGGGAAAGCCCTGGCACAGCTGACTCCTCTGCCCCATCTCCTCCTCCTGATCCTGTTCCTGCTCCACCATCAGCTCCCGCTCCAGTGCCTCCTGCCACGCTGCCTCCTTCACCTCATGAACCCTGCCTTCCTGCACCACAGAGGTATGACGGCAAGCATGGTGAGTGCCGGGAGTTCCTTACCCAGTGCCAACTCACCTTTGAGCTCCAGCCTACCACCTACACTATGGATCACCACAAGATTGCATTTGTGATAATTTGTTAGCTGATAGGGCACGAGCTTGGGCAATAGCCATCTGCAGAGACAGGGACCGGAGTGTTCTGATTTCAAGCTGTTTACAGAGGAGATGCTTCATGTTTCCGATCAGGCGGACATCAGTAAAGATGCAGCCAGGAAGCTCATGTCCATCCGGCAGGGAGGAAGCGTTGCAGACTATGCCATCTAGTTCTGGACGCTCGCAGCAGTCAGTGGATGGAATGAGACTGCCCTGGTTTCAGCCTTCCACCATGGTCTGTCTGACCCCATCAAAGACGGTCTGGCCTCTATCGGATGCCCAAGTGACCTCAAAACACTGATCTCACATGCCATTCGTCTTGACAACAGAATTAGAGAGCGCCGCCAAGTCCTGAGCTTCCCCTGCCTCACTGCCTAAACCTGGAGTCCGTCTACCTCCTCCAGTGACTGTCCGGAGCCCATGCAAGTGGGCCGTACTCGTCTCTCCGCATCTGAGAGGGAGCGCAGAAGGAGGGACAAGTGCTGCATCTACTATGGCAAGCCTGGTGATTTCTGAGCATCATGTCCCGAGCTCTCGGGAAAAGGACCGCCCCGTCCAGCCAAGGGAGGGTTGTGATGGGGCCTACCCTCTCTCCCGAACTTCCTGGCCAAGAAGTCTACATCCCTGTCTCCATCTCCTGAGGTGAGTCCGTCCACTCTTGCCAGGCCTTGTTAGACTCCGGGGCGGCTGGAAACTTTATGGATGATCACTTTGCCCGAAGAATCAATGTCCCTACGGCAACTCTTGAAGTCCCGCTGTCTGTGTCTGCCCTGGAAGGCCAAGCTTTAGGTGATGGAAGAGTCACCCAAGTTACTTCTCCAGTCTTTCTCCAGTCTCAAGGTCACAAAGAAGAAATATCCCTGCACCTGATTCATTCCCCAGAGTTCCCAGTGATTCTAGGCCTTCCTTGGCTTACCCGCCACAACCCTCGCATAGACTGGGTAATAAGCCAGGTTGTGGAATGGGGCCCTGCATGCCATGCCTCTTGTCTGCTCTCTAGCTCTCTTGTGTCTCCTGCCGAGCCTCCTGATCTCACCGAGTTATCTCAAGTTCCCACAGAGTACTGGGATCTGAAAGAAGTTTTCAGCAAGAGTAGGGCCGCCGTTCTTCCTCTGCACCATGCCTATGACTGTGCCATCGACTTGCTCCCTGGGACTACCCCTCCTCGGGGCAGACTGTTTTCCCTCTCTCAGCCAGAATGCAAGGCCATGGAGGAATACATCAAGGACGCCCTGGTCTCTGGGTTCATTCGACCCTCCACCTCACCTGCTGGTGCCGGCTTCTTCTTTGTCAGCAAGAAGGATGGGGGGCTCCGACCGTGTATTGACTACAGGGGCCTGAACGAGATCACTGTGCGCAACCGCTATCCCCTTCCGCTGATGTCCACAGTGGTCAACCTGCTCCAAGGCGCCACTGTCTTCACCAAGTTGGACTTACGGAACGCATACCACCTCATCTGTATCCGACAGGGAGACGAGTGGAAGACTGCCTTTAACACCCTGTCAGGGCACTATGAGTACCAAGTGATGCCCTTCGGACTCACCAATGCACCAACAGTTTTTCAGGCCTTTGTCAACGACGTATTGAGGGATATGATCAACCAGTACGTTTTCGTCTACCTCGACGACATTCTGATATTTTCCAAGACCTTGCAGGAGCACCGCCACCATGTCCGCCAGGTTCTCCAGAGGCTGCTACAGAACAATCTGTTTGCTAAGGCCCAGAAATGCGAGTTTCATGTCCCCGAGGTCTCCTTTCTGGGTTTTATTGTAAGGACGGGACAACTCCAGATGGATCCAGCCAAGACCCTGGCCGTCCAGGACTGGCCCACTCCCAAGTCCGTTAAAGAGGTTCAGCGGTTCTTAGGATTTGCTAACTTCTACCGCAAGTTTGTCAGGAACTTCAGTTCTGTAGCAGCGTCCATATCAGACCTCACCAAAAAGACAGGTGGATCTTATGTCTGGTCTCCTCAGGCGGAAAAGGCGTTCAAAGACCTCAAGCACCGCTTCTGCACGGCACCCATTCTGGCCCTCCCGGACACTTCGCAACCCTTCATCATCGAGGTGGACACCTCGGACGCGGCGTCGGCATGGTCCTATCTCAATGCTCAGATGGAAGGTTGCACCCTTGCGCATACTTCTCCCACCCCCTGAGTCCTGCGGAGTCCCGGTATGATGTGGGGGATCGAGAACTGCTAGCAGTTAACCCTTTGGTGACTGACCCCTTGAAAATGGTTCCTCCAGGAACAATGACTTTTCAGTTGTCAAGACAACGGAAAAACTAAAATACAAAAACACAAAGATACGTCACAATGCTTTTGTGCACAAAACAAAATGCTCTTGTATTTTAGTTTTTCCGTTGTCTTGACAACTGAAACGTCATCGTTCCTGGAGGAACCATTTTCAAGGGGTCAGTCACCAAAGGGTTAAACTGGCCCTTGAGGAGTGGAGGCACTGGCTGGAGGGAGCACAACATCCATTTCTGGTTTGGATGGACCACAAGAACCTGGAGTACCTCCAGCAAGCCAAGAGACTTAATCCACGACAGGCTAGGTGGGCCTTATTTTTCAGTTGGTTCAACTTCACCCTATCGTACCGCCCCGGCTCTAAGAACCCCAAACCTGATGCTCTTTCCAGCAGGGCTTTGAACCGGAATTTTTTTCCTATTGGTTCGTTCCGAACAGAAACGGAATTTTAACGTTTCCGGTTTTGGGGTTCCACCATTAAATAGACGTTCCCGAACCGGTTAGAACAAAAAAATTTCGTTCCCGGAATGGTTAATTACGTTCCCTGTCAGCTGTTTAACAAATGGCTATAAAATTATGTCTCTGTCTCATCCAGCTTAAACCAAATGTAGGCTAATTCTATGACAACCTTCATTAAATAAGACAAGAAATAATTCAAAACAATTATTATTTCAAATGTTGGCGATTTGGATTCTCAGTATGTCTTCCCATCTACACAAACAGAAAAAGTGCCAAAAATGAAAGATAATTCGTTTAGTGTGTTACCAAAGGCTAGTCAGGCCCTATAGAGGGCTACCGCATGACGTCACCACGCCGCGAGATTTTGTTAGGCGCCATATTGGAAGTACACATCTATGCAAGTACATACATTCATAAACTACACCTGAAATGTAGCCAGGGCCGGTTCTGCCCTAATCTGGACCCGGGTGCAACATCGCGCAACCCCCCCCCCCCCCCCCAAAAAAAAAAAAAACCCAGTCTAAATCAGGACAGCCATCACATAACTATAACTATAAACATTTTATATCAACTATTTTAACTAAATGGGCTATAATAAATCGGGCTGCCTCAGAAAAGTAACCATTCAATGACGCAACTGAAAGCCTGCAGCCACGGCAGGCTGCCTCAGAAAACTAACCATTTGTCCTACCTTAAAACTCGTTTTGTATTTTCGACCCTCCGTTTATTTTCTTTCCTTTTCTGAAAACCCGATTTGTGTCCAGACATTTTGTTCTGCTACCAACGAACTAACTCGTCAGGTCTCGCCTCTCGAGCCTGCGATGATTCCCGTGGGAAGGGCAACAACTGATACATTTTTACAAACAGCCAATAGGGAGGTTGCATCGTTCAGGCTCTTCTTTGCTCAGACACTCAGTAATGGAGACGTGATAGCAGTCCACCTTCCCGCGCTCTCCATTCAATCAGCGAACGTCACACAGGAAGTGAACCCCAGCGGGTCATAGAAACTTGCGCAGGAGAAGAATGACTATTTGTAGACTACAGAAACTTTGAGGAACGAAATAAAAACCGGTATTAACCGGTTACCATTATTTTTAATAAGCGTTTCTGTTCCGGAACATAAAAAATAATAAAGTTTCTGGTTTCGTTTCTGTTCCATGTGAAATAGAAAAAGTTCCCGGTTTTCGTTTTCGTTCCTTGAACCGGTTCAAAGCCCTGCTTTCCAGGCTGTTCTGTCCCACCAACAGGGAGAGTGAAGTTGGGCCTATTATCCCTGTGTCCCGGATTGTGGCCCCTGTCCGCTGGGGTGTTGAGGAGGCCGTCTGACAAGCTCAACGCCAGGACCCCAGTCCTGGGACGGGGCCACTGGGCCTCTTGTATGTCCCACATCAAGCCCGGGCCAAGGTTCTCCAATGGGGTCACTCATCCCCTCTCACCGCCCACCCGGGAGCTCGAAGGACCCTGGACTTCTTGAAAAGACGCTTCTGGTGGCCGAGCATGGAGAAGGAAGTGAGGTCATTCGTCCTGTCCTGTGATGTGTGCACCAGAACCAAGAACCCACGACAGCATCCCCAGGGCCTCCTGCATCCTCTGCCTATTCCCCGTCGTCCCTGGTCCCATGTCGTGGTTGACTTCATCACGGGCCTTCCAGACTCTCAAGGTAACACTGTCATTTTGGTCATAGTCGACAGATTCTCTAAGGCCTGCCGCTTCATACCGCTGTGCAAGCTCTCTTCTGCCCTTGAAACAGCCAAACTAATATTTACTCATGTCTTCCGAGTCTTTGGGCTCCCACAGGACATTGTCTCAGACCAGGGGCCCCAGTTCTCCTCCCGAGTGTGGCGGGGGTTCTGCAAGCTCATCGGGGCCACCACCAGCCTCTCCTCTGGGTTCCACCCCCAGTCCAATGGCCAGACTGAGAGGCTCAACCAGGACCTAAAAACCACCCTGCGAGGTCTGGTGATGGATAACCCGACATCATGGCGCACCTGGCTGCCATGGGCGGAGTACGCCCACAACACCCTGCAGTCATCGGCCACCAGGTTGTTGCCGTTCCAGTGCCAATTCCGGTTCCAGCCACCTCGGTTTCTGGAGCAGGAGGAGGATGCTGGGGTGCCCTTGGTCAACCAGTACGTGAGACGGTGTTGCAAGACCTGGAACAAGGTTAGGAGGACCCTCATCCAGACTTCAAGGGCCAAACAGACTCAGGCCAACCGCCATAGAAGGCCTGCCCACAATTTCTGCCCTGGGCAGCGGGTTTGGCTGTCTGCCAAGGACCTTCCCCTGTGGGTCGAGAACCGCAAGCTTGCCCCTCGCTATGTTGGTCCCTTCAAGGTTGTGCGCAGGGTGAACCCTGTCGCCTACCGGCTCCAGTTGCCCTGGACTTTAAGGATCAATCCTACATTCCATGTATCCCTGTTGCGGCCCGTACTGCCGTCCTCTTATGCCCCTGCCCCTAGGAATCCCCCACCTCCCCGCATCCTCCAGGGTCAGACCGTGTTCACTGTGTGCCGCCTGGTGGACTCCCGCTGGGTCCGTGGTGGGCTTCAATACCTAGTGGACTGGGAGGGCTATGGCCCTGAGGAGCGCTGTTGGGTCCCCGCTCGGGATGTGTTAGATAAAGAACTTTGTAGGGAATTCCATTTGGCCCATCCTGATCGCCCTGGGAACGTCAGGCAGAGGTGGAAAAACCCGGGTGCAGAAAGTAAAAACCCTGCCACATTTTTGCTCCAGCCAATTCAGTGAACCAGCTGATCCTAATTACCACATCCCCTAACCCAGGTTGATGAGCTAATTGGTGAAATCATCTGTGTTGAGAGCACAGGCAGAAGGAAAACCTAAGCAGGACTTTTACTTTGTCAATACAGTTTTTCCAGTACAGTTTTTCCACCTCTGACGTCAGGAGACGCTCCTTGGGGGGGGGGGGGGTCCTGTTAGGACTTGGGACTATCTTGGCCTCTAGAGGCCGCTATTATTTCTTTGTCTGGTTATGTTTGTTTTTGACAGCTAGAGGCCGCTATTGTTTCTGTGTTTTGTGTTTGTTTTGACAGCCTTGTTTTCATGTGCCTTTTGCCCCACCTGTTCTTTATTTTCTGCGCCGCCTAGTTTCTTAATTACCCTGTGTATTTATACTTCCTCAGTTTGGTCCCTAGTCATGGAGTCTTTGTGCTGTTCATGGCTAGTAACCTCTGTTCCATGTACCTTGCCTATCTCCTTGTGTTTTTTGACATTTTTGCTTTCTTGTGAACTTTTGGACTTTTTACTTTGTCATTTTTTGGATCTTCTGAGCGTTTGGATTTTTGCCTTTTCTTTTCTGATTTTGGACTTTGAACTTTTGGATGTTTTATTTTTCCCGTATATCTTCTGAGCATTTGGATTTTACTTTTGTTAGTTTTTTGCTTTGGAATTTTCTGAACTTCTGGGCGTTGTCAATAAACTGTTTTTTACTCTACTTTTGTCTCACTCCTCTGCACTTGAGTCATTCCCCTGGTGGCCTAGTGGGGGTTTGCTGGACTGCCACACCAGCGACCCTGGTTCGATTCCTAGCAAAACCCTAACAGGTGCAGAGGGAAAGCCTGGGCTGGTGTGCTGGTGCGGCGGGGAGTTGGAGCATCTCCAGAATCAGAGCTCTGCAAGGGAGGTGAGAGCTGTGATCTGGATCCCTGACACACCAGAGACTGCCCCCAATCAGGCCGGAATGTATCACATACCAGTAAGTGTTCAAGGGGATACATATCACACGTTGGTGGATTCCAGTTGTAGCCAGACCTCAATTCACCAACACCTGGTGTAAGGTGAGGCATTGGAGAGAGCACAAATGGTGAAGGTGTTGTGTGTGCACAGGGATGTTCACAATTACCCATCCATATTCTATTTCAGGGCCATAGAATTAAGGCGGCAATTAACCCTCATCTCACTCACTCGTTAATTTTGGGATTAAAGAATTGATGGAATACATAATGAAAGGTGGGTCCTGCATAAATACGTCACTGGAACCTCCCGGTGTGGCATTGACTGGGGAAGCGGTCATAGAGCCATCTACGTCAGCACTGTGTCAAGGCGATATGAGGAGTGAGGAGCATGCCACCCATCCTCTCTCTCTCAGGGATTCCCTTGGGGATTTCCCTTTAGAGCAGTCACAAGATGAGACTCTGCGGCATGCGTTTGACCAAGTGAGAGTAATTGATGGTCAGACTCTCCAGCCGAGTGCGACACCAGCCTTCCCTTATTTTGCTATTATTAAGGATAGATTGTACCAAGTGATGCAGGACACTCAAACTGGAGAACAGATAACTCAATTGTTGATCCCAAAGAGCCATAGGGAATTCATATTCCATGCAGCTTACTTTAATCCTATGGCTGGACACTTGGGGCAAGATAAAACACTAGCCCGAATAATGGCCCAGTTCTATTGGCCAGGGATTTGCGGGGATATCTGTCGGTGGTGTGCAGCATGCCAGGAATGCCAATTAGTAAATCCCACGGCCACTCCAAGAGCACCTTTGCGCCCACTCCCTCTAATCGAGACCCCATTTGAGCGAATTGGGATGGATCTTGTCGGGCCATTAGATCGGTCAGCATGAGGATATCCCTTTATTTTAGTTCTGGTGGACTATGCAATGCGATATCTGGAAGCAGTACCTCTCCGCAATATCTCAGAACGCAGTATTGTGGAAGTGCTCTTCCGTATTATCTCCCAGGTCGGGATTCTGAAAGAAATTCTGACAGACCAAGGCACTACATGTATGTCACGCACACTGCAAGAGCTGTATGGGTTACTGGGAATTAAGTCTATCTGCACCAGTTTCTATCACCCACAAACAGATGGCTTAATGGAGCGTTTTAACCAAACACTCAAGAACATAATTCGGAAATTTGTAAGTGAGGATGCATGTAATTGGTATAAATGGCTCAAGCCCCTGTTATTTGCAGCACGAGAGGTCCCGCAAGCCTCCACAGGGTTTTTTCCATTTGAATTATTATATGGGCGTAAGCTGCATGGCATTTTGGATGTGCTATGAGAAAATTGGAAGGAGGGACCTTCACCTCGCAAAAATGAAATTCAGTACATTCTTGACTTGCACACAAAACTCCACACCCTCAAGCACCTAACCCAGGAGAATTTGCGGCAGGCACAAGAACGTCAAATCCAGCTGTATGATGGGCACGCACCTTAGAGAGTTCACGCCAGGAGACAAAATGCTTGTATTATTGCCCACATTGAGTTCTAAGTTAATTGCCAAGTGGCAAGGGCCCTTTGAGGTCACACGGCAAGTCGGGGATGTCGACTATGAGGTAAGGTGAATGGATAGGGGTGGGGCATTGCAAATCTACCACCTCAACCTTTTAAAATGCTGGAATGAGGGGGTCCCCGTGGCATTGGCATCGGTAGTTCCAGAGAAGGCAGAGCTGGGGCCAGAGGTAAAAAAGGTAACATCTCAAAACACACCAGTCCCCTGTGGAGACCACCTCTCACTGACCCAACTCACGGAGGTAGCTAAGTTGCAGGAGGAATTTTCTGATGTGTTTTCGCCCCTTCCCAGTCATACCCACCTCATAGAACACCACATTAAGATGCCCCCAGGGGTGGTGGTGCGTAGCCACCCTTACCGCCTACCTGAGCACATAAAAAAGGTGGTTCAGGATGAACTCAAGGCTATGCTCAAGATGGGCATAATCGAGGAGTCCCACAGTGATTGGAGCAGCCCAGTGGTCCTGGTTCCCAAGACCGATGGGTCGGTTCAGTTCTGTGTGGACTATAGAAAAGTCAGTGCGGTGTCTAAATTTGACGCATACCCAATGCTTCACATTGATGAGTTGCTTGATCAGTTAGGCGCTGCTCACTTTTATTCAACAGTGGACCTAACAAAGGGATATTGGCAGATCCCCTTGACTCCTCTATCCCGAGAGAAAATGGCCTTTTCCACACCATTTGGATTACACCAATTTGCCACACTCCCTTTTGGGTTATTTGGGGTGTCCGCTATGTTCCAGCAGCTCATGGACAGGGTCCTCCACCCTCACACTGCCTATGCGGCCGCATATCTCAATGATATAATAATCTACAGCCATGATTGGCCGCAGCACCTAGAACATCTGAGGGCCATTCTAAAGTCACTGAGGCATGCAGGCCTCACAGCTAACCCAAAAAAGTGTGCAATTGGGCAGGTGGAAGTATGCTATCTGGAGTTCCACTTGGGTCATGGGAAGGTGTGTCCCCAAATTAACAAGACTGCAGCGATTGCGGCCTGCCCGAGGCCCAAGACCAAAAAGGGAGTGAGATGGTTCCTGGGGCTGGCTGGCTATTATCATAAGTTTATACCTAATTATTTGGACGTCACCAGCCCTTTAACCAATCTCACCAAAAAGGGAGCTCCAGATCCGGTCCAGTGGACAGAGTAGTGCCAACAGGCATTCTCTCAGGTAAAAGTTGAACTGTGTGGGGGACCACTTTTGCACTCCCCTGACTTCTCTCTCCCCTTTATTTTACAGACTGATGCATCGGACAGAGGGCTGGGGGCCATTTTGTCCCAGAAGGTGGCGGTTGAGGAGCGCCCCGTGCTGTACATCAGCCGTAAACTCTTGATGAATGAAAGCAAGTACAGCACCATCGAAAAAGAGTGCCTTGCCATCAAGTGGGCGGTCCTCACCCTCCAATACTACCTGCTGGGGTGCCCTTTCACCCTCTGTTTGGACCACGCACCCCTCCAGTGGCTCCACCGCATGAAGGATGCCAATGCACAGATCACCTATTGGTATCTCGCCCTCCAGCTGTTTAAGTTTGAGGTGGTCCACAGGCCGGGGGTGCAGATGGTGGTGGTGGACTTCCTGTCCCATCAGGATGGGGGAGTCTGCTTCAGGCCAGATGGCTCCCCAGCCTGAGTCGGGCGGTGTGGGTAAGTGGCAGTGGGGGTGTGGCCAAGCGGCAGTTTCTGAATGGAGGGCGGGGTCGGGGAAGGTAAGTGGCTAAGTCATTACACCTGGTGTCAATTAATGTGTGTGTGTGTGTGTGTGTGTGTGTGTGTGTGTGTGTGTTGCAGGGATGGAGCATAAAAGGAGGGGGAGAGCAGAGAAGAGTCTCTCTCCCTGACCGCAACGCATGTGTGTGTGTTGCGTGTGTGATTGAGTGAATGAAGCTGAAAAGCTAAAATAAGGAAAATAAAGAGTGTGTATGTGAACATCAACTCTCGCCTGCAGTGCTTCTGTGCTCCACCCACATCAGGAACTGTTACAGGCGCATAAGCACAAATGACAGTCAGAGACCGTTCCCTGACCCAAACTCAGGCTCCTTCCCCACCAGAGAGGTGACATTCCATGTCCCAAAAGCCAGTTTTGTCAGTCGGGGATCAGTACGCCAGGGCCTCTGCCTTTGGCTGCCACCTGATCCACAATGCACAGGACCTTTACGGCACCTCCTGCAGGTGGTGGGTCCACAAGAGCGTGGTTCCGTGTTGCTTATTCAGGTTAGGCTCAGCCAGGCCCCACGGACATAGGCCCGGCCACCAGGCACTCGCTGATGAGCCCCTCCCCCAGGCCTGGCTCCAGGGTGGGGCCCCAGTATCCTTGGTCTGGGCAAGAGCACTCGGATCCTTGCTTTTTTTCTCATAAGGGTCTTCAGAACCGCTCTTTGTCTGACCTCTCATTTAGAACCTGTTTGCCTTGGGAGACCCTACCAAGGGCAAATGCCCCTGACAACATGGCTCCTAGACTCACTGAGGCACTCAAACCCCTCCACTACGTTAAGGTGGCGATTCAAGGAGGGGACACTGCTGTGGTAGATCAGAACACGAGACCTACCAGGAGTAGACACTTTGCCTGGTCCCCACCAACCACACGGAAGCCACTATGGGCATGGCAGTTCCACTCTGAACCTAGTGGGTTCACCGCCAACTTCGCGTGGTAGCCTTTATCAAAAGCAAGAAAACAAAACCCTCCAACCGGAGAGTATGGATGGCACGCACGGTGGGGAAACGAAAAAGGCAGAGGAAGCCAGTCCCTGGGCCCCTTCCCACCACCACCTTGTGACCTCCTCAGAGCAAGACGTAGACCATTAAATCCATTATAGCAAAATGGAAAGAACATGGCACCACTACAAACCTGACAAGAGAAGGCTGCCCACCAAAACTCACAGACCAAGCAAGGAGGGCATTAATCAGAGATGCAACAAAACCACCAAAGATAACACTGAAGGAGCTGTAAAGATCCACAGCAGAGATGGAAGTATATGTCCATAGGACCACATTAAGCTGTACACTCCACAGAGTGGGGCTTTATGGAAGAGTGGCCAGAAAAAAAAGTCATTGCTTAAGAAAACATGTTTGGAGTTTGCCCAACAGCATGTGGCAGACTCCCCAAACACATGGAAGAAGATTCTCTCGTCAGATGAGACTAAAATTTATTTTTTTGGCCATCATGGGAAATGCCATGTGTGGTACAAACCCAACACCCTGAGAACACCATTCCTACAGTGAAGCATGGTGGTGGCAGCATAATGCTGTGGGCATATTTTTCATCTATAGGGACAGGAAAGCTGGTCAGGACTGAGGGAAAGATGGATGGCACTAAATTCAGGGCAATTCTGGAGAGAAACCTGTTTGAGTCAGCCAGAGGTTTGAGACTGGAACAAAGGTTCACATTCCAGCAGGACAATGACCCAAAATATACTGCTAAAGCTACACTGGAGTGGTTTAAAGGGAAACATTGAAATGTCTTGGAATGACCTAGTCAAAGCCCAGACCTCAATCCAATTGAGAATCTGTGGCATAACTTGAAGATTGCTGTACACCAATGCAACCCATCTAACTTGAAGGAGTTGGAGCAGTTTTATCTTGAGGAATGGGCAAAAGTCCTAGTGGCTAGATGTGCTAGGCTAATAGAGACATACCCCAAGAGACTTGCAGCTGTAATTTCAGCAAAAGGTGGCTCTACAAAGTCTTGACTTCTTTTTTTGTTGTTGTTGGGGGGAGGAATACCTATACACACTTTAAGATTTCTGTTTTTTCATCTTAATTATTGTTTGTGTCACAATACAACAATTTTCACCTTTACAGTTGTAGGCATGATGTGTAAATCAAATGGTGCTACCCCCCCCCCCCCCCAAAAAAATCCATTTCAATTCCAGCTTGTAATGCAACAAAACAGGACAAACATCAAGGGGGTGAATACTTTTGCAAGACACTGTACACTGTCCCCACATGTGCTAACACTGTTCCTACAACATTGTTTCTCCCATGTCCCAACATTCTTCCCACATGCCCTAACACCACCCCAACAAAACTGTCCCCAAATGGCCCATACCCCAAACCCTATTGCCATATGTCCTTACTCTGTCCCCACTCCATCCCTGGATACCCCAACACTTCACTCTGTCCCCTTGTGCCCCAAATACCATTGCCACATGACCTTACACCATCCAAATCCTGTCCCTGCATGCCCCAACACCATGCACATCTGTCCTTGTATTCCCCAACACTTATCCCAAAAGCCTCAACCCCATCCCAATATCCCCTAAGAGCATGCCAAAAGTGTCAATGTATGCCCAACCCTCAGCTTCTCCCAGGTTCCTCAACACCATCCCAACATTCCTGAACATCATCCCCAACCTGTCAATGTATGTCCTAGCATTGTCCCCACCCATTCACCACATGCCCCAAAGTACCCCAGAATATGGTTTTGCTCAGATATTTCAAACTATGACCTACAGTACTGTGTTACTGTCTTAGGCACATGTAAAAAAAAATGCAGACCAAAAATGGCTTAAAAAATAATGAAATTAAAAGAAAGTCAGAAAGTCAGAAGTCAGAAAGTCAGAAATACTTTAATTGCCAGGTATGTGGACACACATGAGGAATTTGACTTCGGTTCACTTAGCTCTCATAGTACAAAACAGATGAAAAAGCGTAGACACAAAATCAAACAAACAAGCAAACAACAACAACAAAAATAGGTGCATAGTGCAAAGTAATCCTGGTAAGTCAAGTATGGAATAGTTAAATAAATATAAAGTATACAGTGTTCCTACAACAAAAATTAAATGTTTCAACATTAAAAAAAATACCATAAACAGCAGTAAGCCATAATAGAAGAAACAAAGTCAATATTTGGTGTGAAACAACCCTTTGCTTTAAAACAATAGTACTCTCAGGTACAATGAGTGCAGTTTTATAAAGAAATGAGCTGTAGGTTTTACTGAGCATCTTGCAGAACCAGCCACAGTTCTTCTGGACACTTTGACTGTCACACTTGCTTCTTAATTTTGCACCAAAACCCAGTACTCTCGAATCACGGCATTGTAAAAAAAATCTCCATATATCCTCAAGATATGATCCAGATTCTTGCAAGAATTAAAAAAAAAATCACAGCATTCTTGGGGTTTTGGAGCAGTGACCATCTTTAATGAACATCTATTCATATTTTACGTCCATATTTTGTCATATTTTATCTTTATTGTTATAATTCATTGCAATGCATTTGCCATATTTTTTTTTCTCCAAAGATGCTTATTTTAAACAATGGAACAGATCAGGTAAATATTACAAAAACACAGAAAAAAATAAAAGAAAGTAAAAACACTTCAGGCTATGATGACTTCATAATAAGATGTGTGTAATATATATATATATATATATATAAAATGTATTTATTTTACTGTGCCTGTAGCTTATCCTGTGGCTGAATAAAGCCGAACATGCTGGAAGTGGGACAGAGAGAGAAGTCTCAACATATTTAGATAAAAGATTCCTTCAGTTGTTCTGTAAGCTGCCTCCCACTTGTGGAAATTTCTGTATTAGCTTTTTAGGGAGATTCTTGCAAAAAAGTAGCAGTCATAATGACTTAATTATAACGTATATAGCAAATACATAATCAGTGATGTTAGACATGAGGTGACAAAGAGGGGAAGAATGCACTGACTGGTGGTACCACATATGTAATTATCTATAAAAACAAAGGTGCTTTAGCAGAATATTTGTTCCTTGGTGAAAAATGTGTTTTAATCCTCGATTATTGACATAACTCTATTGAATTCATAGTTGCGCTGTAGTTCCTAATACATGCAACATTTAGTCAAAACACCTACAACTCCACAACGCTGATTCAAATCAAAATGAGTGGACTATTCATAATATTCCTAGATTCATCAGAAAGCCATTTTGATTAAGATCTCAATAAATACTGTAGATCAGCTTAAATAAAGGTTACTGTCCATATGTCTTTCATTCCATCAAGAACTCAATGAACTATATTTCAACCTAAATATGTTCATGCAAAACCTTATGCTGTGATTCCAGGGTGCTGATTCCTGCCAATTCACATCCTTCTTTTTTTTAACACCACTTCTTTTTTCAGCTATTTTTAACCGCCTGAAGAAAAGTCAAAGCCCTTAGAAGCCACAAGTTCACAGCCGACATCCAATTCTCGATTTTGAAGAGCTTAAACTCAATATTTGGTTACCTCCCCCTCCCACTGATAGACACACTCCATGGTAGAAAAGGGAAAGTAATGAGACTATAGATGCCTGAAAGCTAGTGTGTAATTTGGATGGACATATTCAAACAAGTCTAGGTCCTGTTCAATTTCCACTGTCTCATGCAGTTCACTGACTATTTACTCTGACAGACAGGAGTTTAGAAAGAAAAACAAAACCTGCATTATTTTTATGATATTAGGGAGTCTATAGCCATGTGGCTGTGATTAAACTCATAGTCCGTAGGTTTCTCCCAAAAGGGACAACTGTTAAGGGTTACAATCCACAGAACAACACAAGAAGTAACAGCTATATTTAAGGTTGCCAATTTCTTTCACCTTAAAGCTTGATAGATTTTCTGTAAAACCAAAAGCTAAAAACCTTGATGTATCCCAAAAGCTGGTTTATCATTTGATTTCTATGTAACCTCACTAAAATTGCTAATTTTCATCTGAGCCAAAGTAAGAAATATGCTCACCCTGCATGGTGCTGAGAAACTAATGCATGCTTTCATCACTACTTTTGGAATGTGTTGCTGGCTTGCTGCCTGTTTAAGAAATCTTCTGATTCTTCAGAACTCAGCAGCCCACGTCTTGAACATGGAAAGAAAATGCACATTACCCTGTCTCAATCAACCTACACTCAGTGCCTATAAAGTTCTGGTGTATCTTGCTTATCAGTGTTGGAGAGTAGCCAGCTATAAGTCGTGATGCTAGTTGCTTAGCTACACTTTTCAGTAGCAAGGCAGTAGCTTTTCCAGTATCACATAGGATTGCAGAATAAGAATTATTTTAATAAGGAACACATGAATATGAAACATCTATGACCAAATTACAATCCCAATTCCAAAAATGTTGGGACACTGTGTAAACTGTAAATAAAAACAGAATGCAATAATTTACAAATCCTGGAAACCCTATATTTCATTGAAAATAGTACAAAGACAACATATCAAATTTTGAAACTGAGGAATGTTATTGTTTTTTGAAAAACATATGCTCATTTTGAATTTGATGTCAGCAACACATTTCAAAAAAGTTGGGACAGGGGTATGTTTACCACTGTGTTGCATCACCTCTACTTTTAAGAACACTCTGTAAAAGTTCCAAACTGCATGTCTGAGATCACGTCTCCTCTACAGTGTTCAAGCCTGGGAACTTTTGGGACATGAACTCAACAAAGCTGAAGTAGTGTGGCATGGATTCCTCAGAAAAATGGTGCGAGGTGGCTTTGAACATAAGAATGCTCCCAAGAAAAAGAAAACCAGCAAGAACGGCACACAGAGTGAGGATGTTGACTGGAGTTATAAGAGCTCCAATGAAAAACTGTGCAATATCACGGACACCCTTTCGATGCTTGATTTCTGCAATCGACAGCATCTCAAATATATAGCACACATATGCTGCCTTCATAACAGCGCGGTTCAGAAACAAGTGCTCTTCAATCAGCCAAGTTATGGAATAGGATGGAGAGACTGCTTGGCATGGATACCATGCAAGCAAGAAGTATGATGCTGGAGAGATCTGAGTTTAGTGAACTGTTGGACCACAGATTCCAGCAGGAGCGCCCCAAGGCCGATAGTGCGCCAAGTGGGAAGAAATGATGATGATGATGATGATGCAGTCTTTCACAGAGCGGTGAACCCCTCCTCAGCTTTACTTCTGAGAGACTCAGCCTCTCTGGGATGCTCTTTTTATACCCAATCATGTTACTGACCTGTTGCCAATTAATGTAATTAGGTTTTGTTTTTTGCATTCCACAACTTTTTCAGTCTTTTTGTTGCCCCGTCAACTACAAATTGAGCATATCTCTCATCTCATTATCTCTAGCTGCTTTATCCTGTTCTACAGGGTCGCAGGCAAGCTGGAGCCTATCCCAGCTGACTACGGGCGAAAGGCGGGGTACACCCTGGACAAGTCGCCAGGTCATCACAGGGCTGACACATAGACACAGACAACCATTCACACTCACATTCACACCTACGGTCAATTTAGAGTCACCAGTTAACCTAACCTGCATGTCTTTGGACTGTGGGGGAAACTGGAGCACCCGGAGGAAACCCACGCAGACACGGGAGAACATGCAAACTCCGCACAGAAAGGCCCTCGCCGACCACAGGGCTTGAACCCGGACTTTCTTGCTGTGAGGCGACAGCGCTAACCACTACACCACCGTGCCGCCAAATTGAGCATATATTTTCCAAAAAACAATAAAATTTCTCATTTTCAACATTTAATATGTTGTCTTTCTACTATTTTCAATGAACTATAGGGTTTCCATGATTTGCAAATAATCGTATTCTGTTTTTATTTATAGTTTACACAGTGTCCCAACTTTTTTGGAATCAGGGTTGTATCACTGATTTTAAGTGTGAAATTTTCACAGAGCAATTGTGGTGGAAGCTCCTGCATCTCCCCACCCACGAAGAAGATTGCTCTTTGTACTGCCGCTTTCCCAGTGCTGAAGGGACAGCTCCCCTTTAGGACCACCATGTTGTGTTCAGCCAGATATTGTGCAGCTGCAGGGCAGGGCTCGCATAGCTGCCATGAATTATGTGGCACCGTTCTCTACCATCCTACAGCTTTTAGGGGTGTATAAAAGGCATGCTCTCACCACACAGGTTAGTGCGTTCCTCACATGAGCATGGTACTCATGCCTGTCTTCTTTCCCCTAGACAGCTCCAGAGAAGACCCTGCTCAAAGTTGCTGCCTACAGGAACTCCACACCAGCTCCAAGGTAGAGCCAACACCTGTTCGTCAGAAATGCCCATGGTCCGCCAGCTCCCTGCCACCTGACTGCCAGATGTCATTGGCTGAGCACCTCTCCTTGCAATCTCAAATGCTCCTGGGCACTTTTCTGGACATTTTTCCCCATTTCCCTCTCCTTCCACAAAAGAATCATTAATAAAAGAGCACATGGTTTTCCTTCAGTCCTTGGTCACTGTCTGTCTCAGCAGCAAGTCCAGCAGTTTCATTTGTGCAGTGTATCATCATATCCTTTACATATGATGATGATGATGATGATGATGATGATGATAACCTGCTCCCATGTCAACTCAGGCCCAGTCATCATTGTTCTCTAATTGTTCACACTGTAGATTCACATCTATTTTAGTCTGTTGCTGTCTAGACACTGATGCAGTTAATCAATATGCCATTTTTTTTAAACACAGTCAGCCTCTTTTTCCACAGCTTCAAAACGCAGTGGTGCATATTTATTTCTCATTACCAGGATCAACCTTAGCACAGCATTTCAAAGCACTTCAATGTTGTGTACTTACTTGCAAATGAGACTGCATGCTTTTGTTTCACATGTCATGAGCATGTCAGTATTTATATCATCAAAGTCATAGAACCAGATATTATGGAATCGGAGCTAGATTGCTTTGGAGTAAAGTGGAGTCAATTGCCCTAATCGGATGTATGATGATTTCTGCACTGGCATCAGTTTGGGAGACCTGAAAGAGAATGTAGATTTTTCTGCAAAACAATAGAGATTTGTTCCACGGTGGATCTGGAACCAATCCTGGGAACACTGATCGTGAACATCAAATGGGACTGTAAGCCATCACAGGGCACCATGAACACTCATTTACACATTATTTCACACCTGCAGACAATTTATCCTTGTTGATTGTCACAAATTCTCTCTCAGTGCACATCCCAGTTCTCTGCATGACATGTTTTGTTTTGGGTTCACATCATGGACATTTGCATTTCCATGTGATTTTGTCACTGTTGTTATGTTATAGTATCTTTGTGAAGTCTTATCATGCATTTATTCTCACTTTAGATTCAAGTTGTGTTTCATATATGAGTGTTTCTGCGAATACTGAGAAATTTGTGTCCCAGAACCATCTCTAGGCATGTGTAATGTGGAGAGATCTAAAACCTGTACACGGTTTTAGATTTCAAGAATTCCCTGGGGCCTACTGTGAAAAAAATTCAGCAGACCTCTCTGACATTTTTTAGTTGTTGGAAAAAAATTGAAACAAAAGTGAAAATGGCCAACTTGGTTTGTCCCACCTACAACCAGGGCTTTGAACCGGAATTTTTTTCCTATTGGTTCGTTCCGAACAGAAACGGAATTTTAACGTTTCCGGTTTTGGGTTCCACCATTAAATAGACGTTCCCGAACCGGTTAGAACAAAAAAATTTCATTCCCGGAATGGTTAATTACGTTCCCTGTCAGCTGTTTAACAAATGGCTATAAAATTATGTCTCTGTCTCATCCATCTTAAGCCAAATGTAGGCTAATTCTATTACAACCTTCATTAAATAAGACAAGAAATAATTCAAAACAATTATTATTTCAAATGTTGGTGATTTGGATTCTCAGTATGTCTTCCCATCTACACAAACAGAAAAAGTGCCAAAAATGAAAGAGAATTCGTTTAGTGTGTTACCAAAGGCTAGTCAGGCCCTATAGAGGGCTACCGCATGACGTCACCGCGCTGCGAGATTTTGTTAGGCGCCATATTGGAAGACCAAGTACACATCTATGCAAGTACATACATACATAAAACAAACTACACCTGAAATGTAGCCAGGGCCGGTTCTGCCCTAATCTGGACCCGGGTGCAACATCGCGCAACCCCCCCTCCAAAAAAAAAACCAGTCTAAATCAGGACAACCATCACATAACTATAACTATAAACATTTTATATCAACTACTTTAACTAAATGGGCTATAATAAATAAGCCTGCAGGCAGCCACGGCGGGCTGCCTCAGAAAAGTAACCATTTGTCCTACCTTAAAACTCGTTTTGCATTTTCTGCCTCCTTTTTTGTATTTTCGACCCTCCGTTTATTTTCTTTCCTTTTCTGAAAACCCGATTTGTGTCCAGACATTTTGTTCTGCTACCAACGAACTAACTCGTCAGGTCTCGTCTCTCGAGCCCGCGATGATTCCCGTGGGAAGGGCAACAACTGATACATTTTTACAAACAGCCAATAGGGAGGTTGCATCGTTCAGGCTCTTCTTTGCTCAGACACTCAGTAATGCAATTACTCACTAGTAGTCCACCTTCCCGCGCTCTCCATTCAATCAGCGAACGTCACACAGGAAGTGAACCCCAGCGGGTCATAGAAACTTGCGCAGGAGAAGAATGACTATTTGTAGGCTACAGAAACTTTGAGGAACGAAATAAAAACCGGTATTAACCGGTTACCATTATTTTTAATAAGCGTTTCTGTTCCGGAACATAAAAAATAATAAAGTTTCTGGTTTCGTTTCTGTTCCATGTGAAATAGAAAAAGTTCCCGGTTTTCGTTTTCGTTCCTTGAACCGGTTCAAAGCCCTGCCTACAACCTTGGTTTGAACTAACACTGTTATTTCTCCACTGAAAGCCAGCAGACAAGATTATTCTCTGTGCATATCATGGATATCATCATTATTCACTGGTTTTCTGCATCTACAGTCATGGAAGCGTCCTGCAGCTGCATTCAGTCTTTCTTCATCTTCTTCCACTGCATCTCGCATCCTGCAAGCTCCCTTAGCTCTTGGAGTTTCTTTTCTGTTGTAGGGGGACCTCGTCCTCTGTGCTTGAGGTCTGCCTTCAGCATGCTGAGCAGATTTAAACAATGCCTTCCTTTAAGGGCCTTGTATCTGCTGGAGCCTAATACTGCAAATTCCAAAGCTTTTTGCGCAGGTGTGTCTTTTGGCATTCTAAGGATGTGTCCAAACATAGACCACCTGAGTTGATCGACTTTTACGGAGAGAGATGTTGTGTTGCAGATTCTGTATAAGGTTTCGTTTGTTACCATACTCTTAAGCCACTGATGACCTGTGATAGTACACAGGTGTTTACGGTGGGAGATGTCAAGCTTCTCTATAACTGCCTTTGGTGTTGCCCAGCTATTGCAGTTATATAGCATGATGGAGACACAACAAGCATTGTATAGTTGTAGCTTCTTTGCCAAAGGAATCCTAGATCTTCAGATCCAAATCTTCCAGAATGATCGAAATGCAATGTTACCCGTGATGCAACGTGCCTCTACATCAGCAGAGCTACAGAGGAGGGAACCCAGGATTTTACTTTTCCTCCAGTCCTCTTCTCCTTGTAGTGATTTATCGTTCTCATCCTTCTCTGATGTATGGATATGAGTGTGTTTAAAGAAAATACAACTAAACTCGATGCAGCTTTTAATCATTTCAACTGCAGTTCAACCAAAGTAGGTGTCGCACAAACTTGCAGTCAACTATGTGACGGTGCTGAATTCAGAACAACATTTCATACACACAATTGTGTGTACTGCTTTTGGTATGTTTTTTTGTGTGGAGTTGAGTGTGTAAAAATTGAAGTGTACCTTTTTTACATGTCAACTATGTGATGGTGGTTACACTTGTTGCGAGATGGCATGCGGATTTTATGTGCTTCGGATGATGCAGGACAGCAATTCAATTCATGATTCAGTTCATGATTCAGGACAGCGATTCAATTCAATCTTGAGAACTGCGACACTGATGCTGAACGGTGCCTTTTTTTTTTACTTCAACTCGATCCAGCCAAAGATTAACTTGAGTAAGTGTAAATATTTCTTCTATTTCTGATGAACAGATCAGTTGACATACGTACACTGTAGTGCATACACAGGAAAAATGACTGAGCAAATTTTTGCAGAGTTAAAAGTATTTTCCTCAAAATAGTTAATTTTGCTCCATTTTGAGTTTAGAGTGTAAAATTTGGAGTCGGAGTGGGAGCAAAATTACAGAGTAATTGAGTAACAGAGTTGGTTGTAGCTCTGAACTGAGTAAAATAGTATAAGAGTTAATTTCAAGACACACTGAATTTTATGTGCTTCGGATTCAAATACCAAAATAAAGTCAAATGCCAGATAAATGAAGCCATTGTAAAAAGCAGTATTAGAACTGTGTTGGAATGTGTGAAAAAACATGACCTTACTCATCGGGACTTGACCTGATGGGATTAAGAGTTAATCTGATAGGATTAAGAGTTGGCAGTGGGAGGGGTTTTCACTCTTCTCATTCAATGAATGGAATTTTTTTTAAACTTCTCATTGAATTCCCCTCCCACACTCAACCCTTTATCCCAAAACAATAGGACTTTTTTTTTTCTGATGGCCAGTTAATTGTCCAAATCAGTGAAGCAGATTTAAGTTTTTGTGCTTGATACATTCCTAAGACTGAACAGAATCACCTCAAGTGACTAAAACAGTTCACCAGAATGGGTAAGGTCATGTTTTTTTCACACATTCCAACACAGTTCTAAAACTGCTTTTTACATCTTTGCTTATCTGTTGTTGTTGTTGTTGTTGTTGTTAAGTACAATCATGACATACATACTACATGGATATTACTGTAGCTGAATACAAAAAAAGTCATATGCCTTTGAAAATACTGTTTCAATTTGTTGAAATTGACAACAAAATCAGAGCATGCCAAAATCATTAGAGTGCCAGAAAATACCCTCAGACCCCAGAGGGTTAACTGTGGTCAGTAGTCAGTATGATGAAACAAAGTGGCAACCCACTCCCTTCACATACATGACCCTGAACGATAACAGGTTGATAACAATGGACATGGCAAGCCAAAAAGCCCAAAATTTGTCAACTATGTGACATCAACTATGTGAAGTCAACCACGTGACATCTAATTTAAGGTAGATTTAGCATTGCCAGTGCTGCTGGGTACTACAATTCCATCAACAATGTCTACTGATGAAGCCAAATTCTAGACAACAAGCCATTTGGTCAAAATACTTAAGGATTACAGCCACCAGGATTGTATTACAGGAACAGACAGTAGCTGGTCTATCTGTCACATACAGTGGTGCTTGAAAGTTTGTGAACCCTTTAGAATTTTCTATATTTCTGCATAAATATGACCTAAAGCATCATCAGATTTTCACACAAGTCCTAAAAGTAGATAAAGAGAACCCAGTTAAACAAAGGAGACAAAATATTATATTTGGTCATTTATTTATTGAGGAAAATGATCCAATATTACTGTAGCGCGAATCGTGTGTGGGTGGAGCACAGAGGACGGCAGGACAGAGATCAGGTTTGACTAACGGATTTATTGCCACACTTTTCAGGGTTACAATAATTTCAAATAGCGAGAGAGACACACACACACACAGCGTCTCGTCCGGGAATGCTCCCCTCTGCTCTCGCTCTCCCTCCTTAAATAGGGCGGTTTACTGGGGAGAACACACAAAACACAGGTTAATGACACTCAGGTGAAGCGATTCTGCCACTTACCTTCCCCAACTCCGCCCTCCTGTCACAGACCGGTGCTTGACCACGCCCCCGCTGCCACATACCCCCACCGCCCGACTCAGGCCGGGCGCCCGTCCGGGCCGCAGCCGACTCCCCCCCCCCCTTGACGGGAGAGGAAGTCCGCCACGACCATCTGTGCCCCCGGCCTGTGGACCACCTTGAAGTTGAAAGGTTGGAGCGCCAGATACCAATGGGTGATCCGCGCGTTGGCATCCTTCATGCGGTGGAGCCACTGGAGGGGCGCGTGGTCCGAACAGAGGGTGAAAGAGCGCCCCAGCAGGTAGTAACGGAGGGCAAGGACCGCCCACTTGATGGCCAGGCACTCCTTCTCGATAGTGCTGTAGTGCCCCTCACGCACTGACAGCTTCCGGCTGATGTACAACACTGGGCGGTCCTCTCCCCCCACCTGCTGGGACAAAACGGCCCCCAGCCCTCTGTCCGACGCATCCGTCTGCAACAAAAAGGGGAGAGAGAAGTCAGGGGAGTGCAAAAGTGGCCCCCCACACAGTGCAGCCTTTACCTCAGAGAAAGCCCGCTGGCACTGCTCCGTCCACTGGACCGGATCTGGCGCCCCCTTTTTAGTGAGGTCAGTCAGCGGGCTGGTGACGTCCGAATAATTAGGTATAAACCTACGATAATAGCCAGCCAGCCCCAGGAACTGTCTCACCCCCTTTTTGGTCTTGGGTCTCGGGCAGGCCGCAATCGCTGCTGTCTTATTAATTTGGGGACGCACCTGCCCGTTACCCAAGTGGAAGCCCAGATACCGTACTTCCACCCGCCCAATCGCACACTTCTTCGGGTTGGCAGTGAGCCCCGCCCACCTCAGCGACCTAAGGACGGCCCTCAGGTGTTGCAGGTGCCGCTGCCAGTCATTACTATAAATGATGATGTCGTCTAAGTAAGCGGCCGCATAGGTGGCGTGGGGCCGGAGGATCCGGTCCATCAGCCGCTGAAACGTAGCGGGCGCCCCAAACAGCCCAAACGGAAGTGTGACGAACTGGTGTAAGCCGAACGGTGTGGAAAAGGCCGTTTTTTCCCGGGATAATGGAGTCAAGGGCATCTGCCAATATCCCTTCGTCAAATCCAGTGTCGAGTAAAAGCGAGCCGTGCCTAGTCAATCGAGCAGCTCATCAATACGAGGCATTGGGTACGCGTCGAATTTAGACACCGCATTGACTTTTCTATAGTCCACACAGAACCAGACCGAGCCGTCGGCCTTGGGAACCAAGACCACCGGGCTGCTCCAGTCACTGTGGGACTCCTCGACGATGCCCATTTCGAGCATGGCCTGAAGTTCTTCCCGAACCACCTTTTTTTTGTGTTCGGGTAATCTATAAGGACGGCTACGCACTACCACCCCCGGGGGCGTCTCTATGTGGTGTTCTATGAGGTTGGTGCGTCCGGGCCGGGGCGAGAACACATCCGAAAACTCGGGCTGCAACTGGGCGACCTCCGTGAGTTGGGTCGGGGAGAGGTGGTCTCCACAGGGGACCGGAGAGGTGCGAGATACCAATGACCCTTTTTGGATCTCCGGCCCCAGCTCCGCCTTCTCCGGAACTACCGACACCAACGCCACGGGGACCTCCTCATTCCAGAGCTTCAGCAGATTGAGGTGGTAGATCTGTAGCGCCCCCTCCCTGTCCGTTCGCCTAACCTCATAGTCGACGTCCCCGACTCGCCGTGTGACCTCGAAGGGCCCTTGCCACTTGGCGATTAATTTGGAGCTCGACGTGGGCAACAGGACGAGTACCTTATCTCCCGGAGTGAACTCTCTAAGGCGCGTGCCCTTGTTGTACAGGCGGGTTTGCCTTTCCTGGGCCTGCCGCAAATTCTCCTGAGTTAAGTGGGTGAGCGTGTGGAGTTTTGCGCGCAGATCCATAACGTATTGAATTTCATTTTTGCTCTGCGAAGGTCCCTCCTCCCAATTTTCCCGCAGTACATCTAAGATGCCGCGCGGCTTACGCCCATACAGTAATTCAAATGGGGAGAACCCCGTGGAGGCTTGGGGGACCTCTCGCACTGCAAACAACAAGGGTTCGAGCCACTTATCCCAGTTACGTGCGTCCTCACTTACGAATTTTTTGATAATATTCTTGAGGGTGCGGTTGAACCGTTCGACTAAACCGTCCGTTTGTGGGTGATACACGCTGGTGCGGATCGGCTTAATACCCAGTAGCCCATACAGTTCGGCCAGTGTTCGTGACATAAACGAGGTGCCTTGATCAGTCAGAATCTCTTTCGGGATTCCGACCCGGGAGATGACGTGGAAGAGGGCCTCTGCAATACTACGTGCGGAGATATTGCGAAGAGGCACCGCTTCCGGGTATCGCGTTGCATAGTCCACCAGAACCAATATAAAGCGGTACCCTCGTGTTGACCGATCTAATGGCCCGACGAGATCCATCCCAATTCGTTCAAACGGGGTCTCGATTAATGGTAGGGGGCGCAAGGGCGCTTTTGGAATGGCAGCTGGATTTACTAACTGGCAT
Source organism: Neoarius graeffei (assembly GCF_027579695.1). Classification (NCBI taxonomy): domain Eukaryota; kingdom Metazoa; phylum Chordata; class Actinopteri; order Siluriformes; family Ariidae; genus Neoarius; species Neoarius graeffei. Next base: position 18,221,113 of record NC_083574.1, read on the forward strand.
TCGCGGCACGCTGTACACCACTTACGGACGTCGCCGCGAATCCCCGGCCAATAGAATCGGGCCATTATCCGGGTGAGTGTTTTATCCTGCCCGAGGTGTCCCGCCATGGGATTAAAGTGAGCCGCCTGGAATACCAATTCCCGGCGGCTCTTTGGAATTAACAACTGGGTGACACGCTCCTTCGTCTGAGTGTCCTGCGTCACTCGGTATAACCTATCCTTTAAAATGGAAAAATAGGGGAAGGTCGGGGTGGCATTCGGCTGGAGCGTTTGACCATCGATTACTCTCACTTGGTCAAACGCGTGTCGCAGAGTTTCGTCTCGCGATTGTTCCAGTGGGAAATCCGCGAGGGATTCCCCAATAGAAAGAGGAGGAGCCAGGGGCTCCTCACTCTGTCGCGGAGATGACGTAGACGGCTCTGCGACCGCAGCTCCAGCCAAAACGACACCGGGACCCCCCCCGGCTAACCGGCAGGACCCACTCTTTACTAGGTGTGCCATCAACCCCCGGAATCCCGGCCAATCAGTCCCCAAGATTAAAGAGTGGGTAAGGCGAGGATTAACCGCCGCCTTTACTATAGATTTGTCCCCTCTGAAATGTATGTGGACCGACACCAACGGGTAGCAGTGAACATCCCCGTGCACACACAACACCTTCACCCCTTGTGCTCCCCCCAATGCCTCGTCTTGCACCAGGCTTTGGCGGATCGAGGTCTGGTTGCAACCCGAATCCACCAACGCCTGATAGGTCGCCCCTTGTACACTTACCGGTATGCGATATGCTCCGGCCTGATCGAGGGCAGCCTCTGGCGCGTCGGGGATCCGCACCACCGCCCCCACCTCCATCGCGGCACACTGTTGCTGCAGGTGGCCCGGTTCCCCGCAGCGCCAGCAAACCGGCCCGGGCCTCCCCTCTGCAGCTGTGGATTGAGGGTCACTCACCTGAGGGGGGGGAGAGACAGACACAGAAGGGAGAAACGGGAGGGCACCACGGGTGCGGCGGGCCGGCTGGGGTGGGGCCGGCCCCCGCCTCCGTGGTGGGGGAATGGGGCGAGGACGGGACACGGGAGGAGGGGGAAGAGAGAGAGAGAGAGAAGAGGGGAGAGAAGATGACATCCGTTGTCCTGCCGCCGGGACAGCCGCCAGATGATCCTCCGCCAGTCCTACGGCCTGATCCAGCGACGCCGGGTGGTGGCACTGGACCCACTCCGCGGTTCCGGCGGGTAGGCGGGCGATGAACTGCTCCAGCGCCACCTGGTCGATGATCCCCTCGGCGTCGCGATCTTCGGCCCTCAGCCAGCGCCAGCAGGCGTCCCGGAGCTGCTGGCCGAACGCGAACGGGCTGCCGACTTCCTCCATTCGCAGCGCGCAGAAGCGCTGGCGCTGCTGCTCTGGCGTGCGCCCCACGCGCTAGAGGACAGCCCGGCGAAGGTCGGCGTAGGCCAGCCGGTGGTCGGCGGGGAGCTGTAGTGCGGCTAACTGCGCCTCTCCCATCAGGAGGGGGAGGAGGCGCGCCGCGCGCTGTTCCATCGGCCACCCCGAGGCTTCGACGACCTGTTCGAACAACGCGATGAACGCCTCGGGGTCGTCCTGCGGGCCCATCTTAGTCAAGGTGATGGGAGATGGGCCTGCGGCCGGGGCGCTGGTGGACCCCGCCGACGCGAGGAGGCGCCGGAACGCCTCACGGTCTTCCTGTTGAGCCAGCACCAGGGCTTCGAAGCGGCGCTCCTGCTCCTTCCGGAGCGTGACGACCGCCTGGTGCTGGCTCTGCTGAGCCGTGGCGAGGGCGTGGACCAAGTCCGCGAACGGGGAGGATTCCATGGGGCTGCAGGACAGGTGCTCCACGATCCCGGGTTTCGGCACCACTGTAGCGCGAATCGCGTGTGGGTGGAGCACAGAGGACGGCAGGACAGAGATCAGGTTTGACTAACGGCTTTATTGCCACACTTTTCAGGGTTACAATAATTTCAAATAGCGAGAGAGACACACACACACACAGCGTCTCGTCCGGGAATGTTCCCCTCTGCTCTCGCTCTCCCTCCTTAAATAGGGCGGTTTACTGGGGAGAACACACAAAACACAGGTTAATGACACTCAGGTGAAGCGATTCTGCCACTTACCTTCCCCAACTCCGCCCTCCTGTCACAGACCGGTGCTTGACCACGCCCCCGCTGCCACAATTACATATCTGTGAGTGGCAAAAGTATGTGAACCTTTGCTTTCAGTATCTGGTGTGACCCCCTTGTGCAGCAATAACTGCAACTAAATGTTTGTGGTAACTGTTGATCAGTCCTGCACACCAGCTTGGAGGAATTTTAGCCCGTTCCTCCGTACAGAACAGCTTCAACTCTGGGATGTTGGTGGGTTTCCTCACGTGAACTGCTCACTTCAGGTCCTTCCACAACATTTTGATTGGATTAAGGTCAGGACTTTGACTTGGCCATTCCAAAACATTAACTTTATTCTTCTTTAACCATTCTTTGGTAGAATGACTTGTGTGCTTAGGGTCGTTGTCTTGCTGCATAACCCACCTTCTCTTGAGATTCAGTTCATGGACAGATGTCTTGACATTTTCCCTTAGAATTCGCTGGTATAATTCAGAATTTATTGTTCCATCAATGATGGCAAGCTGTCCTGCCCCAGATGCAGCAAACCAGGCCCAAACCATGATACTACCACCACCATGTTTCACAGATGGGATAAGGTTCTTATGCTGGAATGCAGTGTTTTCCTTTCTCCAAACACAACGCTTCTCATTTAAACCAAAAAGTTCTATTTTGGTCTCATCCATCCACAAAGCATTTTTCCAATAGTCTTCTGGCTTGTCCATGTGATCTTTAGCAAATTGCAGACGAACAGCAATGCTCTTTTTGGAGAGCAGTGGCTTTCTCCTTGCAACCCTGCCATGCACACCATTGTTGTTCAGTGTTCTCCTGATGGTGGACTCATGAACATTAACATTAGCCAATGTGAGAGAGGTCTTCAGTTGCTGAGAAGTTACCCTGGGGTCCTTTGTGACCTCGCTGACTATTACACGTCTTAATTTTGGAGTGATCTTTGTTGGTTGACCACTCCTGGGGAGGGTAACAATAACTTTGAATTTCCTCCATTTGTACACAATCTGTCTGACTGTGGATTGGTAGAGTCCAAACTCTTTAGAGATGGTTTTGTAACCTTTTCCAGCCTGATGAGCATCAACAATGCTTTTTCTGAGGTCCTCAGAAATCTCCTTTGTTTGTGCCATGATACACTTCCACAAACATGTGTTGTGAAGATCAGACTTTGATAGATCCTTGTTCTTTAAATAAAACAGGGTGCCCACTCACACCTGATTGTCATCCCATTAATTGAAAACACCGGACTCTAATTTCACCTTCAAATTAACTGCTAATCCTAGAGGTTCACATACTTTTGCCACTCACAGATATGTAATATTGGATCATTTTCCTCAATAAATAAATGGCCAAGTATAATATTTTTGTCTCATTTGTTTAACTGGGTTCTCTTTATCTACCTTTAGGACTTGTGTAAAAATCTGATGATGTTTTAGGTCATATTTATGCAGAAATATAGAAAATTCTAAAGGGTTCACAAACTTTCGAGCACCACTGTAGTTGGCATCTCACAAAATGGCGTATGTGATTAGTGTTGTATCCTGAAAAATATAAAAGCATTTGAGTGCGTCTCTGCTGTGTACCTTTTATTTGGGATGTGGTAGTCTCATTTGGCAGTATTTATACCAAAACCCAACATACTTCATTTTTGCCAAATTGCCCACCCCAAATTTCTCAGTATTCACAGAAACACTCAAATAGAGAGTTTTATATATCTTTGTATTTCCTGGTTTTGACCATCAACATTTTTTTCCTGTTTTCTGATTATGGCTTGTCTTCATTAAATGTTGCCTACCTGCCTACCCAGTGGTGGATTGCCCAAAATAAAACACAGGTTCAGTGTACGCTCTTGTATCCTGTCTCCACTCACTGTGTGTTACTCCAATTAACCCACCATGTAGGCTATTTGGGAGGTGGGAGAAAAAAAATAATTGGAGAACCCCCAAGGAAACCAACGCAGAAATGGTAAGATCATGAGAAATTGCACTGACAGTGGTCCAAACTCAGGGTGGAACCATGAACCACGAGGTGGCAATCTTTCCATTAGACTTGAATATTTAGTTTGCAAACCTTCTTAGAAATCCCCAAAATATTATTTTCTTATTATCCCTAATTCCCATGTTCTCTCTAGCATGACTATAGCTCCAATTACTGAAAGTAAATTTGCCCACTTTTGTTTTCACACTACTGCATTCTAGCTCCTATTGGATTTGTTCAGATGCCCATACATTTTTTTCATCATTTTAGTCACTTTTTTCTTTATAGAACTACTGAATTCCCTGCACGCTCTTTATAAACAACCATTTAGGCCTGAATCTGTGGTGAAAAAGTTGAAATGCGATAGCATATAAAGTCTGTGCTGGCATACAGATCACTGTATCATATGACATGATGTACTGAGCAAAGCAAAACTGCACCTTTAACAAGCAGTCACCATGCATGCAAAATCTATTTTCATTTCCTGGGAATGATAAAGGACTACACTGTATCATTTTCCATCAATATGAGGGAGGCAGAATGCATGTCACTCTCAATCCACAAATAGATGAGTAACAAGTAAACATCGGGAGGAAACGACACAATGGAAGACAGATTGTACTTATAGAAGGGTAGATAATAACCAGTGTACATTCCAGGGAAAGTGTACATTCCAGGACACCCACCATCCTGCCTTTACTTAGATGCACAGCCTCTTCTCAAAGCTACTGCCAGCTAGCTCAGTAGCTACTTCCTGCTTCCAAGATCTCAAAATTATCATTGATAGAAAAACTGTTTTCCAGTGATATTATGTTGTTGTTGTTGTTGTTGTTGTTTTTGCAAATGTGCCAATTTATGTAATATGTTGGCATCCAAGAGACAATGGTAGAGTGCTAGGAGTTACATTACATTACAGGCAGACACTTTTATCCAGAGTGACATACAATATACCCAGGAGAGCCTGGGGAGCAGTAAGGGGTTAGCTGCCTTGCTCAAAGGCACTTCAGCCATTCCTGCTGGTCCAGGAAATTGAACCAGCAACTTTTTGGCCCCAGAGCTGTGTCTCTAACCATTAGGCCATGGCTTCCCCAATTACTGTTGGACAAGCACCTTCTAAAGTGGCTATGCAGACCCACTCTAGAGTCACAGTCTCTTCCGCACTGTCTGCATACAAAGGTAGACAGTGCTCTGATAGAGTCTGCACTTGCATTCCTTCTGGTTCTCTTCTCAGTGAGCTGGACATTTCTATGGTTCTCTGCCCTCTGCACTCCATCTCTGACTAGAGCTCTCCATTCGTCATGACTGTCTGCGGTGCATTCCCAGTTGTTAGTGTTGATGTCGGTTAGCCACAACATAAATAATAATTAAAGCTAGCAGATGTAGAAATGTATTTCTAAACTGCTTTTCTGCTCACCATGGTTGTAAAGAGTAGTTATTTCAGTTTCTGTGGATTCAACTACTTCACACAAGTACAGGATCTTGGATTACTCCTGTATGGGGAACTTCCATTCTATTTTCAATTTTGCGCATGTTATTATCCTTTACCGAGATGTCCATTAAAACACATTTTGTTTTGTGTTCCTTCAACCATGCATTAATTTCATTGAAAGTCAACTACTGCACTGCCATTCTCTATGGTCTCCCAACAGAATACAACAGCCCGAATCATCTCAAGAACCAAGAAGTCCCAACATATTACAACAATCTTAAGACAGCTTCATTGGCTGCCAGTGGAAGAAAGGATTTTATTTAAAATCTTGTTAACAACATACAAAGCTATAAATAGCATTGCTCCTGATTGCATAATGGACCTTCTACATGAATGAGCCAGCACATGCTCTATGGTCTGCATCTAGTAACAATTTGATCATTCCCAAAACTAGACTTTCCACGTATGGTGACAGAGCATTTAGTGCCACTGCTCCAAAGCTATGGAACAGTCTTTCATCTTTAGGCCGTAAGGTGAACCTCGAAAAGTCCTTCCGAAAAGGGATCCCGCTCCGACCTCTCCAAACCGCACACACTTCAGTTCATAAAAAAGAATGAGTTGTGGTAAGATTACAACAAAACAGTTCACGTCACAGAATCGCGCTCATTTCTTAAATCGCAACATTTAATGAAGAACTAGTATCTCCAAGGCGTATGTACATATTCAGCAGGCGTAATAACACTTTGGCTCGCGAAAGGTGCCACGATTGAAACGTCATCAGACTGGACGAATCAGGTAGCTGGTAGCTACCAGCTGTGCTAGGTAAACAGAAGCAGCATGGCAGCCACCGGAGTAGCAGTGCTATCATCCAGCAGTACCAAAGAAGAAGAAAACTCGGCCAAAAGTGTTGAAAAAACTAAATCTTCGACATGTAAGACTTGTTATATGCACATATATTCTGTGAAGCATGAAAAAACACAGAATTTCACCAGCATACGGTGGAATACTTACCGAAACAGCCTTCGGCAGTGGCTGGAGTTGAAGGGTGAGTGCAGAGACGTATCCGAACATTGCAAACACTGTCTTGACTTGGATTTTGATAAAATTCCCGAAGACGCGGCTTTCCATCCCACATGTTACCGGAGGTTCATTGACAAGCGCGAAACTGAAAGAGCAAAAAGGCGTCTCGTGCGAGAGAAAGAGCGGGGAGATGATAAACAAGACCCCCAGACCAGCGAGGCTATCCCTGCAACAGTGACTGGCACGACTCCGACAAAGAAACTTCGTTCCAGATCAAGCCTGCCCATCTCGAGCTCTGGCCCCGTCCTTCCTGCCATCTGTATAATATGCAAGAAAACCTGCAAATATGTCGTCAAGGCTGGCAGACGACAAAAAGAAGCTTTGTCAAAGACACAGATTTTAACCGCAGGTAAGCTAAAAAGCATCTCACCCTCATCCCCCACTACACAGTAGGTAGTCTATGCAAATGCATCCCATCCCCCAGCACACACACACACACACACACAGAGAGAGAGAGAGAGTAGTTGAATGACTATCTACACTGCTACTGACTGCACACAATCTCCTTGCATTTGTCTAATTTGAATGTATGTGTGGATTTTTAGTACATTGACATACAGATGTATGGATGGCTGTATGAATATGGAAAGATGTCTACTGGTTGTACTTTTGCTGGTGTGTGTGTGTGTGTGTGTGTGTGTGTGTGTGTGTGTGTGTGTGTGTGTGTGTGTGTGTGAACTATAATGTGTTGTGTATGTGTGTGGGTGTGAGTAAAATAACATTCCAATACATAACTTCCCCATGCCTATAATATTCCAATACCATAAATGACCAAAATGCAGTGTTTGAGTTAAGGACTGCCCCCCCACCCCCCCTTCTGTCTTAATGCCTGTTGCAAAGATTTTTGACAATAAAGTACACTTTGACTTTAATAGGGTAGTGTGTATGTTTGTATGGATGTCATAGTATGTCTGTGTGCTTTGATGTTAATATGCCACTGAATACCAGTCCACCAGGAAAAATGAAGTCTGACTGTTTGTCTGCCTATCTATCCATCCTTTTTTCTTTTCTTTTGTACAAGGCAAGTTGCAGGAAGCTGCTGAAATAAAGGACGACCATAGCATTCTCGTTCACATCAAGGACAAAGACTGTGTGGCTCTGGAGGTGCAGTACCACAAAAGTTGCTACCGACAGTACACAAGGTTTTTGAGTGATCCTGCCAGAGCAGAGAAAGAACAGTAAGTCATATATTAACTTTACATAAATACACATACAGTACAATGTGTGTCCTATGTATGAGAACACAATCACAACACATATCTTCTTCTATATTATTTTCTAAGGATTGAGCCAACGTTTGATCTCAGCTATAAGTTGTTCTGTGAGAGGGTAATCCGTCAAAGGCTGCTGATCAACCAAGAGGTGCTGAGAATGAGCCAACTGAGGAAGACCTTTATTGACCTGGTGCAGTCAAGTGAAGGTGTTGATGCTTCAAGCTACAGGTAATTGCAAGGAAATGTATTATTTGTCACATCCAAGGCAAATTTCATACGTGTGTGACCATTCAGCTTGCCATCTGCACAGACATGCATCTCCCGCTGGATATGGTTGGCATCTGGAAGATGGAAATCTACAAGTGACATGGATGACAAGAAATCCAGCCCCTGACACTGTTCTGCATGTGATACACTGCGGTTGCAGAGGGAGTGCCTGTGAGACAAACAGATGCTCCTGTGCCTCTGCAGGACTCTGTTGTACAGACTTGTGCAGGTGTTCCAGCTGTTCGAACACAAAGGAAACAGAAGAGAAAGAAGATGATAACTGCCCTGACACTGACAGTGAGGAATAGCATGTCATGTGGTTTTTACCTCTATTCTATTCCATTGATATCATTATCATTCATTTTATTATGATGTTTATTTATATATGTATATAAGTTTATGCCAGTCAATGTATACTTGTTATGATTGTTTTTATGTGTTGTATATAGTTGTGAGTGAATAAATGAACAAATGAATACCTGAATGTTCCTTATCATTGATAATTAGAATTATTTCCATTTATTGATAAAAATGACAACATGAAAAGGTCTACCTTATCACCCACTTGCATCATTGTTCTTTGTGCTATAAATAAAGCACTGTTTGGAATCATTGTTCTTTGTGCTATAAATAAAGCACTGTTTGGAATCCATTTAGCCCACATTAGAAATACATGAATGGTTATCACTGATAATTAAATTGTTTCCATTTATTGATCAAAATGACAACATGAAAGGTCACTTGCATCATTGTTCTTCATGCTATAAATAAAGCACTATTTAGAATCCATTTGGCCCACTTTAGAAATACATGAATGATCATTTAGCCCACTTTAGAAATACATGAATGATCATTATCATTGATAATTAGAATTATTTCCATTTATTGATCAAAATGACAACATGAAATGTCTGCCTTTATCATCCACTTGCATCATTGTTCTTCTTGCTATAAATAAAGCACTGTTAAGAATCAATTTGGCCCACTTTAGAAGGATATTTTGGGAGATTCCTTTATGTTGGTTACATTTGACAACACCAGGCAGGCTGTCATTTTTCCAGTTTGTTGTCGTAAATCGGCTACGCAACTGGTTTAGCACGGTCACGTGGTGTCTCGTGACGTCAAAATCGCATTCAGCTCTGAGGAAAATATTTCTTCAGAAAATGTCTTGATTTAAAAAACGAGTGCGATTCTGTGACGTGGAAAGTTTGCTATAAGTGTAACATAACTTGGTCCTTTTTATCAGCTAAAGAGCATGTGGTTCAGAGACGTCGGAGCGACCTAAAATGAAAACGGGGTTCACCTTATGGTCTACTTACCTTAAAGTTAGACTGTTTTTCGATTTCATAAAATCAGTGAAATTTAGTTCCCTCTGAAATTTGGTCATTGTGATATATGTTCATTTCTGTAATATCTAAAAAAAAAAAACAATAACAACAACAACAGGCTATTCTGTGTCTGGGAAGTTATTTAATTTGAGGGGATTATTTCCTTAGCAAATAATGTGCATGAAATCATTTGCTTCACACAGTCAAGCAGACAGAGGAAGTCCATGTGCGCATGCACAAGTTTACCTACTTCTTCTTCTTTTGGGTTTTACAGCAGCTGGCATCCACAATGTTGCATTACTGCCATCTACAGGTTTACCTTGACTGTGCACTGACAGTTACATTATTCTGTCACTAAACGAACAGCTGATCACACCGACGTGCTCACTGACCGCCAATATTTATTAGTTTGGTCCTGCATTTCCTTTCCTTCGCAACATAATGTCTTTTCTTCTCACGTTCTGTTACTGTAGTCGGTCTTTCATATTTCATTCGCACACTTATGTCCTCGGGGCGGCACAGTGGTGTAGTGGTTAGCGCTGTCGCCTCACAGCAAGAAGGTCTGGGTTCGAGCCCCGTGGCTGGCAAGGGCCTTTCTGTGTGGAGTTTGCATGTTCTCCTCGTGTCCGCGTGGGTTTCCTCTGGGTGCTCCGGTTTCCCCCACAGTCCAAAGGCATGCAGGTTAGTCAAGTCAAGTCAACTTTATTGTCAAATATGCTATACATGCTCGACATACAGCACAGATGAAATTTCAGTCCTCTCTGACCCACGGTGCAAACAGGCAATGCAATAAATAAAAATAAAAATAGAATAATTGAAAAAACAAACAATATAAACAGTTTAAACACTCTAGATAAGAACTAGAACACTCATAGACTAAACACTCAGACAAACAATATAAACAGTATAAATATAAACAGTATAAACACTAAATAAGAACTAGACATAGACTAAACACTCAGACAATATAAACAGTGTAAACACTAGATAAGAACTAGACAAAGACTAAACACTCAAACAGACAATATAAACAGTATAAACACTAGATAAGAACTAGACAGACTAAACACTCAAACAATATAAACAGTATAAACACTAGATAGATGTAGACTAAACACTCATAGATATATATATATATATACACACACACACACACGTAAATTGGTGCAAATAAACAAACAGTCAAGGGCACTTGAGGTATAGCAGGTAAACATGAAATAAGCAGTATAAACAAACTAGCAGCTGTTAAGGTGAGGTAGTGCAGAATAGTGCAAATGAGTGAGGTAAAGTGAGATGTGCGGTCCCTGAGTTCAGTGTGTTAATGAATGATGAGATGTATGTATATGTGTGTGTGTGTGTGTGTGTGTGTTTGGGGGTGGGGGAACTGTGAGGATGACACGTCAGATGCTGAAGGGGGGGCAAGGGGGTGTGCGAGCAGAATCTGTGGCAGGGGGCAGAGGGGCAGAACAGGGAGGGAGTTGAGCCTCCTGACCGCCTGGTGAAAGAAACTGTTCTTGAGCCTGCTGGTTTTGGCCCGGAGACTCCGCAGGCTCCTCCCCAATGTCAGCAGACTGAAGAGGCTGTGAGATGGGTGGGTGGGGTCACCTGCAATCCTGATGGCTTTGCGGGTGAGGCGGGAGTTATAAATATCCATTAGAGAAGGGAGAGAGACACCAATGATCCTCTCAGCTGCTCTCACGATGCGCTGCAGAGACTTGCAGCAGGACACGGTGCAGGCGCCGTACCACACGGTGATGCAGCTGGTCAGGATGTTCTTGATGGTGCCTCTGTAGAAAGTGTGCATGATGGGGGCCGGGACTCTTGCTCTCCTCAGTTTGCGGAGGAAGTACAGACACTGTTGGGCTTTTTTGGCCAGTGATGCGGTGTTGTTGCTCCAGGACAGGTCTTCAGAGATGTGTACACCCAGAAACTCGGTGCTGCTCACCCTCTCCACTGCAGCACCGTCGATAGATCGTGGAGCATGCTGGGTGTGCTCTCTCCTGAAGTCCACAACAATCTCCTTCATCTTCTCCACGTTCAGATGGAGATTGTTGTCCTTGCACTACATGGCCAAGCGGCTCACCTCACTCCTGTAGATTGTCTCATCGCCATTGTTGATGAGTCCCACCACAGTCATGTCATCCGCAAACTTAATGAAGAGATTAGAGTTGGATGTTGGTGTGCAGTCGTGGGTCAGCAGAGTGAAGAGGAGGGGGCTTAGCACACATCCTTGGGGGGCCCCCGTGTTCAATGTGATGGTGCTGGAGGAGTTGCTGCCGACCCATACAGTCTGTGGTCTCCCCGTCAGGAAGTCCAACAACCAGTTGCACAGGGAGGTGTTGAGTCCCAGCTGGTCCAGTCAGGGGCGCAGATAGGATTTTTGAACTGGGGGGGACTGAGCTGTCAGCAAATTATTCCATTTTGTGTAAATGCATATATATATATATATATATATATATATATATATATATATATATATATATATATATAAAGAGCCACCTGCGTCTGAGCAGTTGTCGCCTCAAGGAACCCTAAACACTAGATTAGTTGTTCGAACCTCATACATCGTTCCGACGGGAGAGTCCATCATATATATATACAGTATATATATATATATATATATATATATATATATATATATATATATATATAAAATGTGTGTGTGTACTGAAGCTTCAATATACATTCGAATTGTGAGTTTTCTAACTGAATGAACATTGGTAGACAAAGGCCTACCTGGTCAACATTGCTCGGTTTTTGAAAAAACGCTGTAATTGTTTTTTGTTTTTTCATTGTTGACCCCACCAGGGATTGCCTGCAGGCCAGGAGGACAATGTTAACATCTTGAATCTCATAATTTCAGTTAACAGTTGCTGCTTACTAAAATAACATTATACATAAAAATAACAACATTAAAAGATATTCACCTACAGCCTAGAATGCTGTTATTTTACATTTAGCCTACTTCAGGTAAGTCCAAATTCCTTCTTATTATTATCAGACTAGCTACTCAACATTACAAAACAAGTATTTGTCACATCTGGGAAAGGCAACAGGCATAGGATATTTACATCTTTTGGTCCTTGAAACAAATGCTGTGATTTTTTTCCCCTCTTCTCTGGCTTAATGTGGCAGAAAGATCACCAGCTCGGTCATTAGACAGTTGTTTATGATCACTATGGTTACCGCGACAGGCAAAGTCCCCAGCTCCCCTTAGAACCCCAGGGTCGAGATGGTGCGTTACATTTACATTGGAAGTCGGAACTTGGAGCTCCGAGCAACATTAACCTCAGAACTGAGCGCTTCCCAGTTTAAAAACTGGGACATCATGGAACATGGAATTTGAAAAAAATGGCCAGTTAATGAAATGAAACGAAAACCCCAACGTTTATGCTGGGAGATGCTGGATTTCAATGCTTTTCCAACTTCAAACTTCCAACTTACGAGTACAACTGAATGCACAGAGTCACAGCAGAAACACCACTGCTATCAAATGGATGAGCTGTGCAGTGTTATTAACCAAGAATTACGTGGAAAATGAACACCTTGCTTTCCCAACTCTGCAAGGATCTGCTCCAGCCTACACCGATTCAAGAAGGGGAAAATGTGGATTGATCACTGACAAGGCTGCTGCTGCTGCCATTTCAACTTTGTGCTGCAGTGTAAGTTAGTCTAACTAACGGAACATTAATCTTCACTTTTTCTACCTATGTGTGGCACCTTACGTAGGGACGGTGGGTGGGGGGGACAGATGGGGGTCACTATAAATCTGGGGGGGACATGTCCCCCCCGTCCCCCGTGCTATCTGCGCCCTTGGGTCCAGTTTATGAATGAGCTGCTGAGGAATGATTGTGTTGAATGCTAAGCTAAAGTCTATGATCAGCATTCTGACATACGAGTCCTTTGTCTCCAGGTGGGTGAGGGCTGAGTGGAGGGCAGTGGAGATGGCGTCATCGGTCGAACGGTTGGACTGATATGCAAACTGGAAAGGGTCCAGGGCGGGGGGAGGGCAGACTTGATATGCCGCATGACTAGCCGCTCGAAGCACTTCATGAGGATGGGAGTGAGTGCAACAGGGCGGTAGTCATTGAAGCAGGAGGGAGACGGCTTCTTCGGGACCGGGATGATGGTGGTGGTTTTGAGGCACGTGGGGACAACAGCCTGGCTCAATGAGATGTTGAAGATGTCTGTAAAGACATCTGTGAGCTCCTCAGCACAGTCTCTCAGGACACGACCAGGAATGTTATCAGGACCCGGGACTTTTCGTGCATTTGTCGTCCTGAGAGCTCTCCTCACGCTGTCTGAGGACAGCGTCAACACCTGGTTGCCAGGAGGCGGTGGGGTCTTCTGTGCTGTGGTGCTGTTGTCTGCCTCAAAACGAGCGAAGAAGTCATTCAACTGATTCAGCAGAGACGTGGAGTTGTCACAGGTCTGCGGCGAGGGCTTGTAGTCTGTGATGGTCTGAATCCCCTGCCACAGGTTCCTGGTGTCTCTGCTGTCATTGAAATGGTCAGCAATGTACCTGGAATACTGTCTCTTGGCCACCCTGATGCCTCGTGACAGATTGGCCCTAGCTGTCCTCAGGCCCACCTCATCCCCAGCTCTGAAGGCGGAATTCCGAGCCCACAGGAGCCTGTGGACTTCCCCTGTCAGCCATGGCTTCTGATTGGCCCTAATGGAGATGGTTCTGGTGACCATAACATCGTCTATGCACTTCCTCATGTAGGCAGTGATGGTCTCCATGTACTCCTGGAGATCTGTGATGTTGCTGTAGGTGGCCGCCTGTCTGAACATGCTCCAGTCAGTGGTGGAAAAACAGTCCTGGAGTGCCTCTGAGGACCCCTCTGGCCACACACGTATCTGTTTTGTAGCTGGTTTGGTGACTTTAACCAGCGGCCTGTATGCTGGCATTAGCATAACAGTGGAGTGATCTGAGGCCCCAAGGTGGGGGAGGAGTAGGGCTTTGTAGGTGTCTTTATGCATGGTGTAAACATTGTCCAGAGTATTATTTCCACGTGTGGGAAAGTTGATATGACCATGGTGGGCTGTCTGCTGCTCAGTCACTACGTTTACATACACGTCCAAATCGAGCTGCTGTTGGTAATCGAGCAAAGGGACCCAGCAGGGGTGCCAGAGAAATCCAATCCTACATGCACAAGTGAAATCGGGCTATTGTGCAAGGTGCATTGTGCACCCGAGCCACACGTGGCGCTACACGACCCATCGTGTTGGTACACTTCCGGTTGTCGTCATGAAGAAGAGCTTATAGTGTTGCCAGATACTGCTGACGTTTTCCAGCCCAAAACATGTTCAAATCCGCTAAAATGCACTTAAAACCCCCAATCTGGCAACACTAGCAGTTCCGTGCTCAAGCTGTTAGGCTTGCTCTAACAGACTATGGCTACAAACTGTCCGGCGCAGACCACTGTTTTGTAAGACAACTTATTTTGCACAATAATATTTTTCTAAAGTCCATTTTTTGCTTACAAAAAATATTTTTTTTTTGCTTACAATTTAACTTATGTCTTAATAAACACACAAAAAGTTCAATTGTTTTGTTTTTATTGACATTCTTCAGATGTTGGACACACACATATACACACACACACATACGTATATATATATATATATATATATATATATATATATACACACACACAAATACAATGACTTGTTTATGTACACAATTCACAGCTATGCAACAGCTGTACAGATGTATTTGGTCTCCAGGTGGGTGAGGTAAATTTAGCTCCAGTAAGTGAGCTAAATTTTAACAGTGCAAACAATGCCACAAAAAGAAAAGATTCATGCCGTTGTTATGATTCGTTGTCATGCCGACCGAGGCTGTTGTGTTTCCCGCTTGTGGTCTCGTCACTTCCGGAAGTAGCTCGACAACTAGCTCGATAGGGTATACATGCACAAAGTAGCTCGGCAGAAATCGCATAAACTAGGTCGTGTAGCTCGATTCCGAGAAATCAAGTTCGGTTCAATTTCAGCCGAATTAAGGTGTATGCATGACATTTTGAACTTCGATTTCAGTCGAGCAATGGCAGAAATTCGATTCTCTCTATGTGCATGTAAACGTAGTGACTTGATGTGCTGATAGAGTTCATTCAGTGCTTCACTCCTATTGAGGTATTTCACCTGACGTCACAGGGTCACGTGATGCCCCGGTGTCCGCCATTTTGAACGTCAAGCTACATACTAACGCTGCAGACAGAGAGGGAGAACCAGCTTGAAAAAAAACGTGTTACAAACACCTAGAATAGATTAATTTGTCAGTAAGCACTCTATAAATAACCATGGTGTTTGCTTGTTGTGCTGTGGGCTGCCACAACAGACAGGGACAGCGTGCAGGACGCTCCTTTTACCGGTTTCTAGTGATGGGAATTTTGGCTCTTCTTACTATAAGGAGCCGGCTCTTTCGGCTCCCAAACGGCTCCTGAGATTTTATTTTTGATTTAATTGCTGCAATTAACTAGTTAATTAATTACATTATTATTTATATTTTATCAATAGGATGTTTTCCATTTTATTTTTTAGTTTTTGTAGCCATTGTAAAGCTTTGTAAAGTATAGCAGTGTAACAATGTTCTAGCTATAGAAATAAAACTTACTTACCAATTAATAAATTATTTTCTCACAAGCATAATGCAAAACTGTGTTATATTACCAATATAAAATACACAGCTGATTTTCCCCTCCTCAGGTGCCTCACAGACTCCTCTCCCCTGCGCTCCACAGCTTTAAGCATTACACCAATTTTCGTATTTTCGCAGCTGTGAATGACATCAACCCCCCCAACCAAAAAAAGTAGGCGTACACCATGCTACTTTTTTTCCTTTGAATGGTAATAGACAACACAAAGACGCAATCGGACAGCAACTTTTTTTGTGAAAGTCTCTCTCTCTGAGGCACCTAAGGACAAAAAACTAATTCGGCTCCCCAACTCGGCTCCCACCGAAGAGCCGGCTCCTGTCGTTCACTTCAAAGAGCCGGCTCTTTGAACCGGATCGTTCGCAACCAACACATCACTACCGGTTTCCTACTGACCCAGACAAGAGGGCCAAATGGATTGCAGCTGTGAAGAGACAGGATTGGGAGCCAACAGAGTACTCCAGACTTTGCAGTGATCATTTCATTTCAGGTTAGTTTATCAGTTAACGCAATTTTGATAAAATATATAGCAAAAAGTAAATGGGTCAGTGTTTGTTAACCCATCTGAGCAGTGAAACAAGGCAGTGTTAATTTGTCTTGGGTTGCATGTAGCAGACATCAGACATAAAACGTAATAACAGAGGCTAGAAAGAAACGGGACACAGAAATAAATAAACAGGGCTCCATACCAAGGCTGGGTACAGTGTTTGTGATAAAAGACAGATCCAATTTAACACGAATCACAGCTTACTTTCTTGTTAAAATGTGCAAAGGTCTCCACCATCTCATACCGGCTTGCACTGATGGACTTAAGCGTGCCGTCCAAAATGGTCACATGGGTGAAATACCTCAATTGAGCTGGGAGGGATGTATAATGCTACCAGCAATATGGCTGTAAATTCCCTTGGCAGGTAGAATGGCCGGCACTTAATAATCATAAACTCCACCAGTGGTGAGCACTGTTTGCAGACCACAACAGCATCACGGCACCAGGCATCACTGATGTAAACACAGAGTCCTCCGCCACGAGTCTTCCCCCCCTCGACTAGCACTCTGTCTGACCGGTAGCATGTTAGCCGGGCTAGCTGAATGGCACAGTCCAGGACGCTGTTGTTAAGCCATGTTTCCACAAACACAAGGACACAGCACTCACTCGCAGACTTAAAAGATGAGCGGAGCAGGCGGACATAATCCAGCTTGTTGCCCAGTGAGCGTATGTTGGCCAGAGTGATGGTAGGGATAGCCGGCCAGTGAGGGCAAGCCGCTAGCCTAGCTCGGATACCTCCGCACTTGCCTCTCTTCTGCTTCCGCATGTTCCGCCTGTGGCGCTTCCACTGTGGGCTGGATGTAGGAGTGGGGGTCGGTGATTGAGCAGGCCTCCGGAGCAAACCGTAGCCGCATAGCACTTCCGCGTCTGCTGGATTTATATCCGTGAATATAGTTCTGCGGATGTCGAGCAGAAACTCACGGAAGTATGTGCGCCTTGAGACTGATGGACGTGACAAAGACAAACAGATACACACTGTTTTAAAACACAAAAAACACGAAAACACCGTTCTGTCGGGACAGAGAGGAGCCGCTGCGTGTGTGCGCGCCGCCATCTTGGAACTAGGTTAGGTTAACTGGTGGCACTAAATTGACCGTAGGTGTGAATGTGAGTGTGAATGGTTGTCTATGTGTCAGCCTTGTGATGATCTGGCGACTTGTCCAGGGTGTACCCCGCCTTTCGCCCGTAGTCAGCTGGGATAGGCTCCAGCTTGCCTGCAACCCTGTAGAACAGGATAAAGAGGCTAGAGATAATGAGATGAGATGAGATTATTATTATTATTATTATTATTATTATTATTAACCATTTCTGCATTGATTGGGATCTATGTACTGTGCATACAAGTGAAAAATTAATGGAAATAATCGTGGCCCTGTTATGCTGTTGAACCATTTAGCTGGCATTGTTTGAGTCAACTTGTGACATCAGAGGGAACAATCAATGCAAATCAATAAATTCCAACTGATCACCTTTATTCTATAATGAAACGTTTCTATTTTGATGGGCATGGTCTCTTCCAGGATGACCCCGCCCCCATTTACAGTGCACAAAGACTGCACATGCTGTAAGATTTATTGGATGTTACATAATGCACAAGCAACACAAGCTTATATAACCAGACATTAGGTGTGCATGTTTTGCTGTTGGTCTTTCTGTATGTCAGAAATACACAATGCATTTATGAAGAAGAAGTACTTTAAAAAGTACAGAGGCCATCAAAATCAATAACTATATCACAGTAAGCCCTGAGGGTACATGTGAAACTGGTTAGTGCACCATCGTGTTTCTGTTTTATATTCATGAAATATGATGTAACTTTTGAATATCCCTGCACTCATAATTTGCCACAGGAGAGTGCTTTTGTCTCTCGCCGCATCTTAGCCTGTGTCTGGTTGTTTTTAGGCAATTGGAAAACAGCCCTAGTAATGAGTTTAGCTGGCCAGTCAGCACATTGTGAATGTGCTATCACTGCACATTAAATTGATCCTAAACAAGCACTTAATACATTGCAGGATTGTTTACAGAGGGACAGAGAAATGGTTTAGAAGGATCAGTCAACCAAGAAGCAAAAGCTGATGTGATGTGAGTCACTTGCAATGGAAATCAAGTGCTGTTATAGAGACCCTTGTGAAATGAAGCCAACAATAACGATTCCCAATCAAATCAATAGGAACATGTGGTTCCTCTTAGTACAACTGTGTAAAAGCAACAAGCACATAGTCTTTCCACTCTGACGACGTTATAAGATGTCAACTCAAATGCAACGTGTGAACCTGATGAAACCGATGACCCCAACCATTTGCGAGCAGTTATTTATGGGATGGGGTTCAGTGGTCTTGTGTGTATCAAATCAAAATAGCAATCAAGGTAGGATGTGACAGGTGAGGTGTGTGGTTTTTGACTCCATCTCCTGAAGTTGAGTTGTTTTATTAGAGTGCTAAGTGCCTGCAGTTGTTGGCTCTTGCACAGTGTGTCAAAAAAAATACTGTATATCTAAAGGTAGACTGCCTTTCAGATTTTTCAAGTGTAGGTCATCAAAAGAATTTTCCCTGACACCCAATTATTTTTGTTTAGTGGACTGAAAGTTACTGAATTCGAATCACAGACTTCCAATTTTATTAGTTTTTTTTAATAGAATAAATTTAGGGCCACGTGACCCTAAATTCTCCACTATTTATTCCTGCTTCACCATGGCCCAACTCAAAATACTACGTCATGCATTGCGTGGTGGGCTTTCCCCTTTTGCGCAAGCTATTGTGGGATACAAATTTGAAACAGGAGAGAAAAATGGAGGACATGAGTGTGCAAATGAAAAGCAAGAAGAAAAGATTGTGTTGTGAAGGAAAGGAAACGCAGGACCAAACTAATAAATATCGGTGGTCAGCGAGCACCTCGGTGTGATCAGCTGTCCATTCAGTGACAGAATGATGTAACTATCAGTGCACGGTCAAAGGTAAACCTGCACATGCACATACAGACTTCCTCTGTCTGCTTGACTGCGCGAACCAGGCGATTTCATGCATATTATTTGCTAGGGGATCCCCTCAAATTAAATAACTTCCCAACCACAGAATGGCCTGATATTTTGTGAGCTATTAGAGAAATAAACATATATCACAATGACCAAATTTCAGAGGGAACTACGTAAATTTCACTGATTTTATTAAATCGAAAGACAGTCTCACTTTAATATGGGCAAATATAGCAAACCTATGGTATACCTGATGTATAATGACAATTAAATGTGATGTCCAATGCACATGGGATTTTTTTTGTTTATTTGGTTTTTAAGATATATTTTAAACTTTTAACTTCAAAAGTGAGTTTTTATTCTGTGGATTGTGTCCATTTGAATTCTTGTCAGTGACAGTGCAAGTCTGTGGCAGCCTTCAAACATGCCCGCCATGGACTACAATGCAAAGTATCATTCTGTCTTGTACATCAACCAACCCTTGGCACGAACCTGACTCTCATTCTCGTCTTACAATTTGGATTTGTTCTCCAGTTTGCAATACACCCGCTCTCCCCTGCAATTGCATCCATAAGTGCCTGCACTCTGACAATTCTTAAATCTGATTGATCAATACAGTGTGGACAATACAGTAGTGGACAGTTTCTGGACAGTACTAACAGTTTTGTGTCAGGTCAGGCATGGAGCCTGCTACTGGTAACATGTAACCCAGTACAACCTGTTGCATGTACTGGTGGTCGGCATTTAAACTGGCTCCCCACTGGCTCCGTGTCAGTGAGGAGGATGGTATGACACCTAGCAGGATAAAAAACAAAACCTGTAAAAGGGCGGATAAACTCTATTTGAGCCAATGGCCATCATGCACCACATGGTGGTACTGACAAGTCAACTCAGCATCAGTTCCGGCATCAAGCAACAAGTTGTTCCTGCGGCCATCTCAGCTTTGCTGTATCGTTGATGAACAGGACCTCTCGCCAAGGGATGCTGCACTTGCGTCATGTAGTGTTGACATCTTTTGGCACAGCCTCACAGTTTAGTTTCTATGATGGTACAACAGTATTGGACATTAATTCTGGTTGCAACATGAACATTAGGTTTATATTAATGCACTAGTTCTAATTTGTTATTGTTTATATACTAACAGGTCATACACAGGGGCTTGTATTGCAGACAACCCACTAATAATAAACAGATTTTCACAAAAAGTTTTATTTGACTCTAACACATTAAAAAGCTTGATATGTTACTCAGTAATAACTTAGGGGAAAAAAAAGATTGTAATTGTTCGCAAATTGCAAAGGTATAAATGGATAACACACTTTCAGATGTGCTTAAATACAAAAATAAAGCACTTTGAGCTGGTAACAACCTATACTTTGTGTTGGACTTTATCACTGCACCCTGGCGTTGATTATTTTCATTATAACAGTGCTGCTAAAAGTGTGTTATTCCTTATATAGAGACATTTATATAATTTATACTATACTAATTGCCACTAAAATAATTATTGGGGTGTTTCCAGAATAATTATGGGGTTAAAATAGGGTCATTGGTGAAAAGGTTTGAAACCCCTTGTCTAAAAAAAACCTACCTTTTTGTCACTGGGGTACAGTTTTTAATACATTTAATGGGTGTATTTCATATGGAAATGTGGATATAGTGCACCTTTAATGGGAATAATTGGCCTTTTTATAATAATTGTAAAGGTATCCTTCATACACCCTTATAGCAGTGGTGAACTGTTAGTTTTAGAGCTGGGACTTCAGCTCAGCCAAAACTTAGCCAGACACACCAAAAAAGCAACAGGGCAAAGGATTTTGCAAGGGATTAGTGGCAGGGTGCCAGGTAGCTCCAGTATGTGTAGCTGTCGATGTTGATTTTAAAAGTAACTAAGTAAATTACATCAGGAAATGAATACTTAAGTCTGAGTGAAAAATACTATAGTGAGTGTGCATGGAAGAGTCTGGACACAGAAATGTTAGTTTCTCAGTCGTTAGCCTGTGCTACTTGCTCTTGATAGCACTGGCTTGACTGCTTTATTAACGTTTGCTAAAACTACTGATGAACACTACACTGGCTGGAAGGTTACTTCACTGCCATGCTAATGGCACTTACTCATGGTTAAGCTCATGTTGGCCTTCGAGAAGGCCTGGGGTGATACATTTTTGGTCCCTCCCACTATAAATCAAAATCTGCTTGGTTAATTCATGTGTCACTTCTGACATAAGCATACACTGCCATGGCCTTCTGTCCTAGCAAAAAAGTTCTAACCAATGAGTGAGCCAGCTCCAAACTCTTCTCAGCCTAGAGACAACAAATGAAAAAATCTCATTGGATAACTCTAGGGCGGCACTGTGGTGTAGTGATTAGCACTGTTGCCTCACAGCAAGAAGGTCCTGGGTTTGAGCTCAACGGTTAACAAGGGCCTTTCTTTGTGGAATTTGCATGTTCTCCCCATGTCTGTGTGGGTTTCCTCTGGGTGCTCCAGTTTCCTCCACAGTCCAAAGACATGCAGGTTAGGCTAATTGATGGCTCTAAATTGACCATAGATGTGAGTGTGAATGGTTGTTTGCGTCTACCGTATATGTTAGCCCTGTGATGACCTGATGACTTGTTCAGGGTGTACCCTGCTTCTTGCCCATAGTCAGCTGAGATAGGCTCCAGCTTGCCTGCGACCCTGTACAGGATAAGCAGCTACGGATGGATAGATAACTCTATTTTAATGTTTTTAGGACAATAACCTTTTCATTTCTGAAGCAAATTTGATAGAAAATAGGCCAAATTAAAAGAATGAAAGAAATTAAATATAACATTTGAAATGCTGATATGTTTGGGCCTTCTCTGAAGGCCTAGAAGGCCCTGATGGTTCCCCTCTGTTTTCTAGGTAAATGCATAGTAAAGGTAAAAGCAAAGAGGCTGGTAGAGAGTACCACTGCAGCAACAAGGAAAAGTACAGTTTATTACCTTTTCCTGAGAGTGTATTCTCTGTTTTGTATCATGCCTGCTCAGGCTCTACCTTGTCCACACATCCTGAACATTATTAGTCCTCTGTGTGATATGTCTTATTCTGTTTATTTGCTATCCCTGGCCTTGTGATATTTCTCGGTCAAAGCAATACCAAAACCAACACCCGAATACTTAGACAAAGCAAATTCCTCTGGTACTCCAAAGGGAAAAAATGTGTTCTGCAGTCATACTTAAAAATGAAAGAACTCAAGCACAATCTTGAAACTGCATCCATTTTTAATGACAATTCACTAATCCCCTACAGACAGGAAATGAACATCAAATACATGATTGAATAAAATAAATAATGTGTCAAATAATGTCTGATCCTGTAGCAGGCAGCTGTTCAGAATGTGGTGCATACAAATAAATGTAGCCACTAAAATCAAAGGCTTGAAAGGTTCTTCAGAAATGAAGTATTGTATCTTGTCTGCAATCAGAAGAGTGGCTGATTGTTTTGTTAAGCAGCTTCAAACCATAAGGATGAAGGATTTCTCCTTTCCAGTGAAGAGATATTTCAACAGCAACAACAGCCATGACATCTCTGAGTAGTTGCTATGGCAGCTATTAAGAAATGAAACATAAAGAACTTGTCAACACTATTGTACATGTAAAACATAGAATGAATATTACAATTTTAACATCTACCAAATTTGAAGATTACCTATTTCACAGGGGAAAAAAAACCTGTGGCACAGTTAATGAAAAGATTTTGTTTGAAATGTCCTTTTCCTCCTTTTTTTGCCATTTTGAAATGTTTGAGGAACAATACAACCCTAATTCCAAAATTGAGAAGCTGTGCAAACAGTAAATAAAAACAATGCAGTGAGTTGCAAATCATGGGAACCCTATATTTCATTAAAAATAGTACAAAGACTTTTTCACCTTTTCAGGGAAGGCCTTGGTTATTTCAGCAAAACAATGCCAAACTGCATTCTGCACATATTACAACTTCATGGCTCCATAGTAAAAGAGTCCTGGTGTTAAACTGGCTTGCCTGCCTCTCATTGAAAACAATTGTGCAAAATACAATTAAGGAGACCCTGAACAGGCAAGAATGGGACAAGATTTCACTTTCAAAACTACAAAAATTGATCTCCTCAGTTCCCAAACATTTATACCCATCTGTCTGTCCCTCTGAGTTACATGTCAATCCTGAGATCAAGATGCTGACCTCTTCTGCTCCTCAGACCTGCCTGATCCATCCTGATGCCCTATGTCTGGCTGGAGTCTCATCCCATTGTGCTTGTGGAGGACAGCCCCATATGGACAGTCAAAAGTTGCACTTGGAAGATGGCTCTGGACACTTACAGTAATGCTTTTATGGCTGAGGACTACAGTTGACTTGCTAACTTTAGGACTGCAGTTGTCATGAATAGTTTTGCACTCAAGTTTCCATCAATGAACAGTTTATAACATCAAACAGACTGCATGTTAAAACTGTTAAAAATGTTATAATCACTCTATCTGTTATCACCCAAATGAGGATGGGTTCCCTTTTGAGTCTGGTTCCTCTCAAGGTTTCTTCCTCATGTTGTCTGAGGGAGTTTTTCCTTGCCACCGTCATCACAAGCTTGCTCATTGGAGATAGACTCGACTAGAGATAGACTAGGGATAGACTAAGGATAAAATTAGCTCATGTTTAAAGTCACTAAAATTCTGTAAAGCTGCTTTGCGACAATGTCTATTGTTAAAAGCGCTATAAAAATAAACTTGACATATACATTATAAATTGTATACATTTATAATTTCCTATAAAGTTTGTGTACTTTGAGCACAAAAGACATATCTAACAAATTTCTATGTGTTCCTTGTTTCACAGGCATTCTTTGGACTGTTAAGCATCTGGAGCTTCCTAAATGAATTCTACCTGGAACCCTCTCAGAGATGAAAATCTCCTTTTGCAGGGTTCTGCCTAAAATCTTTCACACCTACACTCTTCAGAAAATAAAGTGCATTATTGTACCTTTAGGGCTACAACAGCTGGTCCCTGGGGCAGTACGCTCTAAGGTACTTACCGTACTTGTACCCTTTATATACTGCTTGGGAACATATATGTACCTTTCTGGCCCTAAAAAAATGTACTCATAGTTACATTGAGGTCCAATAATGTGCCCTAGTGGGTACATTAGTGTAGACTGTACCACAGGGGACAGAAATGGACCCCGACTGCATCTCTATTTCTGACAGTGTAGACAGACTGAAGAACACTTTACTATAATAGATGGATCCTTAAATTATAAGAGTGGTTTCATCTTACAAGTTTTTCTAATCTGGTGTTTATTTGTGTAGTTTATCTTGAATCTTTTTCGATCTGTCCAGGTCGAAATAAAGTGACTCGGAATTTGCATGTGCCTCTGATGCAGTGGGAATCAGATGCTCACAAAACAGCACTTTTCCTGAAGCTGAATTTGCATTGATTTTGTCTGTAGCTCGATCAAAAAAAATATTTATCTTCTTGATTAAATGCTAAATTCTAATGTACATGGGAAGGCGAAAACAATAGGAACCATTTTGCATGAATGAAAGCAGCAAGCTGTGACTGAATATTGAGCAGATAAGAAGCAATTCTGAACAAACGCTGTAAGTAAAGCAGCCATTTATTAACCAGTATATTCTGTGCAGTTTTTGTGTACCAGTTTGTTCTTTACTTCTTCATTAAAGCTAGAAAGATAAAGCTATGCGTGATATTTTGTGGCTGATCTGTGTAATGATGCAGTTATTTCTCTGGCCCATGGGTATGGCTGTGCTTAGATTCAGATACCGAGATGCAGTTTAATTTATTCCATTTCTCCTATAACTGTGTACTTCAAAGGCATTCATGGATGGATGATTTTCCCTTTGTTGATGCATATGTTCCACTTTAGATGTTAATCTTATTCCATAAGAAAGATGCTTTAAGAATTTTGACCTTAAAAACGAGTCACACATTAAATCAATGGCATATTTATTCCAAAATAATGCTCTTAATTTCCATCCATTACTGAATATTTTTATTCATTTTAAGGATTATGACAATAAACATTTTCATTTAAATTCATGCAATATTAAAAGGATATCATGGGGAAAAATATTAAAAATCATACAGTATACAGTGATGTGCCGGCATGGCTTTGATAAAACAGCCTTGAGATTTTTTCAAGTTATGAATTCAGGAAAGATCTGTTTAAACAGAGTTTGGTCGACAGTTAAAAACAACCAGCACTCAAAGAAGAGACAGTTCTCAGAAGAAATTTTGAGTTTTGCTGAATAAAACATACATACAATCGCAGATGGGAGCAAAGTGATCATGCGGAGGTGTTAGCCGTTTTGTAAAACCACACTCCACAGCAGTGTGGCTGCTACATGGCAGTTTATCTGGCTTATGTTACAGAGGATACGGATCAGCTTTAATCACATTTCCTCCAAACAGTTCACGTAATTAATTTGAAAAAGCTTGATTAACCAGCCCCTGTAACACAGGATAGTGAGGAAGGCTCAGCACTTCTTCTGTAATTAGTGTGGGATTATTTGGATACTGGGGAGGAGGAGTCAGAGCAGAAGTGCAAATGCTGTTTACGTCCTATAATCTTGTGGATGACTTTAGGTACCTGCTGATTTCGGAAACCCGAGTCTGCATATTGATTGCAATTCACAGCACTTTGGGCTCATTTTTAATGACCACAGTCACGGATACTGCTCTGCTTGGTCAGGTCTATGCAGGTCATAACATCTTAAACATACAGTGTCTTGCAAAAGTATTCATCACCCTTGGTGTTTATCCTGTTTTGTTGCATTACAAGCTGGAATTAAAATGGATTTTTGGGGGGTTAGCACCATTTCATTTACACACATGTTGAAAATGGATTTTTTTTTTTGGGGGGGGTAGCACCATTTAATTTACACAACATGCCTACCACTTTAAAGGTGAAAATTGTTGTTTTATTGTGACACAAACAATAATTAAGATGAAAAAACAAATCTGTAGTGTGCATAGGTATTCATCCCACCCCGAAGGTCAATACTTTGTAGAGTCACCTTTTGCTGCAATTACAGCTGCAACTCTCTTGGGGTATGTCTCCATTAGTTTAGCACATTTAGCCACTGGGTTTCTTTCCCATTTCTCAAGGCAAAACTGTTCCAACTCCTTCAATTTAGATGGATTGTGTTGATGTACAGCAATCTTCAAGTTATGCCACAGATTCTCAATTGGATTGAGGTCTGGGCTTTGATTAGGCCATTCCAAGACATTTAAATGTTTCCCTTTAAACCACTCCACTGTAGCTTTAGCAGTATGTTTAGGGTCGTTGTCCTGCTGGAACGTGAACCATCATCCCAGTCTCAAACCTCTGGCTGACTCAAACTGGTTTCCCTCGAGAATTGCACTGTATCTAGTGCCATCCATCTTTCCTTCAGTCCTGACCAGCAGATGAAAAACATCCCCACAGCATGATGCTGCCACCACCATGCTTCACTGTAGGAATGGTGTTCTCAGGGTGTTGGGTTTGCACCACACATGGCATTTCCCATGATGGCCAAAAAGTTACATTTTAGTCTCATTTGACCAGAGAATCTTCTTCCATGTGTTTGGGGAGTCTTCCACATGCTGTTGGGCAAACTCCAAACCTTTTTTCTTAAGCAATTACTTTTTCTGGTCACTCTTCCATAAAGCCCCGCTCTGTGGAGTGTACAGCTTAATGTAGTCCTATGGACAGATACTCCCATCTCTGCTGTGGCTCTTTGCTGCTCCTTCAGTGTTATCTTTGGTATCATTGTTGCATCTCTGATTAATGTTCTCCTTGCCCAGTCTGTGAGTTTTGATGGGTGGCCTTGTCTCGTCAGGTTTGTAGTGGTGCCATTTTCTTTCCATTTTGCTATAATGGATTTAATGGTGCTCCCTGGGATATTCAAAGTTTGAGATAATTTTTATAACCCAACCCTGATCCATACTTCTCCACAACTTTGTGTCTGACATGTTTGGAGTGCTCCTTGGTTTTCATGTTGCTTGCTGAGTAGTGTTGCAGAGTCAGGGTCCTTCCAGAACAGGTTGATTTATACAGACATCATGAGACAGATCATGTGATACTTTGATTGCACACAGGTGGATCTTAACTAATTATGTGACTTACAAAGTGAATTGGTTGGACCAGCTCTTATTTGGGGGTTCATATGAAAGGGGGTGCAATTCACAGCACCTTGTACTCATTTTTAATTTGAATGTCTTGGAATGGCCTAACCCAGACCTCAATCCAACTGAGAATCTGTGGCATAACTTAAAGATTGCTGTACACCAACGCAGTCCATCTAACTTAAACGAGTTGGAGCAGTTTTGCCTTGAGAAATGGGCAAAAATCCCAGTGGCTAGATGTGCTAAGCTAATAGAAACATACCCCAAGAGACTTGCAGCTGTAATTGCTACAATACACTCTGTGGAGTATATGGCTTAAAGTAGTCCTATGGACAAATATCCTACAAAGTACTGACTTTGAGGGGGATGTATACCTACTGTATGCACACTCCAGATTTCTGTTTTTTCATCTTAAACAGGGCTCTCAAGTCTCACGCATTGGGCGTGAGACACACGCATTTCAAGCAGTTCACACGCCACACCTTGTATCTCTCACACATAGAAATTAACGCCCACCAAGGTGCACCGCTATTTTTTAACTGTGGACGAAGAGCAGGCATCAAGTGGTTTCCCGCAAAGTTCAGAAACAGCTTGCCACACACCGATCAATAAATTGAGAAATGTAGCTACCCAACAGCCAATCAAAAAATAGCATTGTTGTTGTCGCGGCGAAAGCCCTTTTTAATATGTAGTGAAAGTTCATTATGTCTAACTATTCAAACTATTCTT
The DNA here is from genome assembly GCF_027579695.1 of Neoarius graeffei. NCBI lineage: Eukaryota > Metazoa > Chordata > Actinopteri > Siluriformes > Ariidae > Neoarius > Neoarius graeffei. The sequence goes on from NC_083574.1 coordinate 18,249,537, forward strand.
TAAATTCGTTTCTTAAGACAAGGATTTTTTAAGATGTTACTTTGTTGTTGACAGTTTCGGCAATAAACTTCCGCCTTCTTCAAAACAGTCACCAGATGTCGAGTGGTGACGTGCCTTATCAGCTGATGTTACTCTATGGAGGCGTGAACGTCCCGCCCAATTTGACAGGTAGTCCACGCCTTTCAAGAAAATAGATACCAGCGTTGGATTTTAGAGGCAGTGGAGATACGCAAGCGGGCGCAGAGGACTATGAACCGGGATGAGGGAGCGTATGCACTGTCGCACACCTGGAGCGCAGTCCTGGAGGAGTGACCTGACAGCAGGAGGCGTGGACTACCTGTCAAATTGGGCGGGACGTTCACGCCTCCATAGAGTAACATCAGCTGATAAGGCACGTCACCACTCGACATCTGGTGACTGTTTTGAAGAAGGCGGAAGTTTATCGCCGAAACTGTCAACAACAAGGTAACATCTTAAAAAATCCTTGTCTTAAGAAACGAACTTAAAGAATAGTTTGAATAGTTAGACATAATGAACTTTCATTACATATTAAAAATAAGTGATGGAGAAGATTGCAGAGGTGGGGACTTGAGACTTGGGGACTTGGACTCGAGTCGACTTGTGTCACTGTTTTCATGACTTGTGACTTGACTTGACAAAACATGAAAATACTTGAGACTTGACTCGGACTTGGAAGTTTAAGACTCGGGACTTGACTTGACTTGACACACGATGACTTGAGTGACTTGAGTGTTATTTCCATCGTGTTTTTATTGTGAAAATAAAATGTAATATGCACATACTTCAGTAATTTTGATTGCACTGCCGTTGCGTTGTCACCGTCCTGTCCATCAGGCATGCTCTCTGCGTGGGCTATATACTGACACGCCCCATGCCACGATGTGTTCACAGATTTCACATCATATCATCATGTCAGCCATCCCAAGAGTAATCACTTTCGGCTTCAAGGGCTACTGCCTAGAAGGTAAACGACGAATGGCGCAGTGCAAGATTTGCAACGTGACGATTTCTGACAGCCAGACCACGACCTCCAATTTCGTCCGGCATTCGAAGATCCATTCTGCCCAGTAAGTTTATTAATGTGTTGTTATTTGGTGATAGCAGCTAAACTCCTCGTTAGCCAATGTTAGCCACGAGAGTGAGCGGTAGGAGGATTTTAGCCGTTGCAGATGTAGCTAGGGATTCAGTTTATTATCGTGAAATTCTTATGTGAATGCTGGTAAGCAATGTAGTTACGTCAAGTTTAATGATATTGTATATCAGTAGTAGTAAGTTGATTGTGCACTTTGCAGTCGTGATGCTGAATAACATAAGCAGCTTCCTACCCTGTTGTTCTGTTTCAGGGTTAAGCTAATGGTCAGCTTGTGAACATGTACACGTTCATGAGCAGTACAAATTCGTGTACAGTAAGTGTGTTCGTGTACATTAGCCAGACTGTCCATAGGGCATAGAGGCAGGGGAGTTTATCATAGCCGTTTGAAATAGCAGTGCAGCAACCTGCACATTTTTTTCGTCACACTACCCGATCAAAAAAGAAAAGAAAACTCTGTCCCACTGCCTATCATGCACTATTGAAAAAAGCGCCATGATTTGGATTCACCGGCATGCCACTCGCTGTTTGAATACAGGCTAGCAGCAATACTAAACTCTGCAAAATAGGCTGACTGTGCGCGGGAGTCTCGGTTCCCGCTGTAACACAGTGTTACGAAAATAAATTGTGCAGTCATCCAAACCATGAATTTACATTTAGTATATCAGGCCGCCAAAACAATGGTTTGAATGACTACAATTTAGAGAGCACAACTCTGTAACTGAACAGGTGCATTGGATATTTCCCAGTGAGGTAATTTAAAAAGTCTCTGGGTAATTGTTCAAGGAAAGACGAATCCTGCGCACTGTCCTTTCCGTATTGTTCCCGAAACGTTGCATTTGTGGTAAGGAGGACAGTGCGTTAGCCACGACCGAAACGTTGTGAGCAAAGTTCCTGTGGAAAGGAATGCGCGGGATGCATATTTCATTTAACATTTATTTTCGTAACAATCTATTATAGCGGGAACCAAGACTCCCGCGCCAAAGTCGTTCTATATGTCCCCGCTCCGCACAGGCTGAGGCAGCCTCGGAGAGGGAGAGAGCGCTTTTGCACACACCTCTGTAGCTTGTCATATGGGGTAAGATGATGTCACTTTTGCACGGGCGAACAGGTCTTCTTTTTGAGACCTAAATTATGTCTGACACATTTCTCTATCCTTTGGGGTTTTTTTTTTTACTGGCGCAAACATACATCGAAGTCACTTCAAGTTTCTCCACGTGTATCTTATTAATAATAATCATCTCATCTGACGTGATTAGAGATTGGAGGAGCTCATGCCCCTGTTAACCCAAGGTGTCGTCCTACCCTCTTTTAACTACGCACATAACAGAATGCCAATTCTCTGTTTATTTTTCTTGTTGGCTGATGACAATGTGAGAAACTTAGTTGGCTTTCAATCTTGCAATCAATTTTGCCATCAATAAATAACTTTGTGACATTATTACTGTTTTGTTTTATGTATTTTACAGAACATGAGTATTTAAAATGCAAATATTTAACAGGTTGGGACCATGTGCCAGGGATGTTTACTGACATTTACTTATGTATTGCCTTTTCAATGTATTAAATTCATATTCTGCTGCTAAAATTACGCCAATACGCCTAAGGTGACTTGACTTGGACTTGACTTGACTTATTATAGGACTTGACTTGACATAGCCTGTGACTTGACTTGACTTGACTTGCCCAAGACAAAAAAGACTTGGGACTTACTTGGGACTTGAAGGTTAAGACTTGAGACTTACTTGAGACTTGCACATGTGTGACTTGGTCCCATCTCTGGAAGATTGTGCCAAAGAGGTACGCTACCTGGAAAAGCTAAAGAAAAAACTGGCGCGACAAAGAAACCATCTCCGCTTCAATCTCCGCTGCCGAGACGAAGGCATCATTCCAGCAAGCCTCTACATAAAAAATCCAATTCCAACAAGAAACGCGGAAAGGACCATCGAAAAAGCGCGAATGACTCTGGTAAGAGAAAGAATTAGATGCACGACAAACAAAATCAACAATTTAAATACAGAAATAACACAAAGAACACAAGATTTCAAACACCGGTTCAAACTCAGCAGTGACATGGAAAAAATATGGAAAAACATTTGAATATAATACAAGAATTCTCAAAAACAAAAACACGCCATATTCTCATCTCATTATCTCTAGCCGCTTTATCCTTCTACAGGGCCGCAGGCAAGCTGGAGCCTATCCCAGCTGACTACGGGTGAAAGGCGGGGTACACCCTGGACAAGTCGCCAGGTCATCACAGGGCTGACACATAGACACAGACAACCATTCACACTCACATTCACACCTACGGTCAATTTAGAGTCACCAGTTAACCTAACCTGCATGTCTTTGGACTGTGGGGGAAACCGGAGCACCCGGAGGAAACCCACGCGGACACGGGGAGAACATGCAAACTCCGCACAGAAGGGCATTCGCCGGCCACGGGGCTCGAACCCGGACCTTCTTGCTGTGAGGCGACAGCGCTAACCACTACACCACCGTGCTGCCCAAACACGCCATATTAAAAAAATAAATAGGCTTATCAAAAAGAAACAATATAAATGCAAGGACAAGCAAATAAAAGAAAAATGGATTTGCACCCTGTCTAAACACACATTAACAACAGCAGAACGCACTATACTCTCACGGGGACTAAACTATGCCATCATACCAAAAAAAAATCCCAAATGAAGAATTCATATTGGCTACGGAACTAGCATGCAACATGTTACAGGACCAAGGACAGAAGGCCGCATTAAGGAACGAAATAGCAGGCATCCTCACCTCAGCTAAACCGCCACCCAGAAACACAACTAAACAGGAAATGGAAGCCATCAGAACACTTACAAAGAACAAGAAAATAACAATACTACCGGCTGATAAAGGGAGGACCACGGTTATCATGGACACTAATCAATATGAAAAAACAAATGGATGAAATGCTCACGGACCCAAACACATATGAAATACTCAAAAAAGACCCGACGGAGGAAAAGAAAAAAAGACTAAAACTATTACTCAAACTGTTAATGGACGACAACAAAATCAATAAACAAACATACAACCACCTCATCCCCACAGCAGACATCACCCCCCGGATATACGGCACACCGAAAATTCATAAACCCGGAGCACCACTAAGACCCATAGTAGACAGTATAGGATCAGTTACTTACAACCTTTCCAAGACACTGGCAGACATAATTAAACCACTCCTCGGACTCACGGAATACCACTGCAAAAACTCAAAACAACTGGCAAAAGAACTAAAGGAAATCAAGATAAAAAAGGATGAAATTTTTGTATCACATGATGTCATATCCCTCTTTACAAAAACACCGGTCACAAACACTCTCAACATAGTAGAAAACCGGTTAAAAGCAGACAGAACCCTGAAAAAACGTACAAAACTTACAGCACAGGACATAACAAAACTATTGCATTTCATCTCCACTTCCACATATTTCCAATTCAGAGGTACAATTTACAGACAAAAAGAGGGATTTGCAATGGGTACCCGCTATCTGCCACTCTATGCAACTTTTTTATGGAGGATCTGGAAACCCGAGCCATAGAAACAGCACCGGACGACTGCAAACCTATCTTCTGGAAAAGATACGTTGATGACATCCTTGAAATAACCAAAACAGGCCACACACAACAACTCACGGATCATCTAAACTACATAGACAAGACAGGCAACATCAAATTCACACACGAAGAGGAAACGGACAAGACAATAGCTTTTCTAGACCTAAAAATACACCACACAGAAGAAGGGAACATTAGAATTACAACATACAGAAAACCTACACACACCGACCAATATCTTCTCTGGACATCTGAACATCCCATAGCACATAAAATGTCAGTAATCAGAACACTATACGACCGAACACAGAACATCACGGAGGAGAAAGACAGACAGGAGGAGGAACAACACATCCAACGGGCATTAAAAAACTGCCAATATCCACCATGGGCAATTCGAAAAGGGAAATTACAGACACAAATAAAGGAAAAAAACAAACAAACAAGAAAAAACACCGAAAAAACAAACCGGGGCTTTGTCACACTACCATACATAAAAGGAGTTACAGAACGCATCCAACGATCCATGAGGAAATACCACATCAACACCCCGGTCAAACCATACAAGAACCTCCGACAGCTGCTAGTTCACCCCAAAGACAAAATACAACTGGACAATAAATGCAATGTCATATATGAAATCCCTTGCTGTTCATGTAATAAAATCTATATTGGTGAAACGGGCAGATGCTTCCATACTCGCAGAAAAGAACACCAAATAGAATGTGAAAAAGAAACAACAAAAAGACTCACAAGATCCGAAAAAGAAAAAGCACACCAAGAAAACCTAAAATCAGCCATTTCAGACCACTGTAAACGGCAAAATCATATAATGAATTGGGAAGAGGCCAGAGTCATTCGCGCTGAAGAAAATAGATACCAGCGGTGGATTTTAGAGGCAGTGGAGATACGCAAGCGGGCGCAGAGGACTATGAACCGGGATGAGGGAGCGTATGCGCCGTCGCACACCTGGAGCGCAGTCCTGGAGGAGTGACCTGACAGCAGGAGGCGTGGACTACCTGTCAAATTGGGCGGGACGTTCACGCCTCCATAGAGTAACATCAGCTGATAAGGCACGTCACCACTCGACATCTGGTGACTGTTTTGAAGAAGGCGGGAGTTTATCGCCGAAACTGTCAACAACAAGGTAACATCTTAAAAAAATCCTTGTCTTAAGAAACGAACTTAAAGAATAGAATGCCCTTTTTGTCAGCCGGTATGCAAGCGCGTTAATTACTCACCTGCGCGCAATCAAGGAGAACAAAGCGACACGCTGACTTCCTGCTCGGGTGTGAGGATTGAGCAGCAAAAAAAAAATAGGCTGCTGCAGCGCGAAATACAAACTCAATCACTTGCCGAGCATTTTGTTAAGCTGTGTAGAAGTTTTACCATTGTCAAGATCTGAATGGACAGCCGGTAAGCTCGTGTTTATTTATTTATTTATTTATTTTGTGAATGCGAGGAAATCGTTGCGCTGACGGGGCATTGAGATGCGGGGAAAATGTTTGTGTTTGTAGCGTCTTAAGGTTCAAATATTCACATGGTGCTTTGTGTAATTGTTGGCTGATAAGGGTTATTGCAACTTGCTTTGTTTGGTCCGGTAAAAGGTGTGGCAACTTGCTCGGTCTCATGTTTGAAATGGCCCAATTTAGATGTGGTTTGATGCGTGGGCTTTATTGTGCTGAATCCTTGGGTGCCAGTGAAGACATGGTTTAAAAGCATGTATCTTTTTCTACTTGCATACAGTGCATGTTTAAAAAGGAACTGGAAGTATTTCATTGCTAAAATGTTCATGGTGGATATGGTTTGTAAATATGTAGGTTGGCTTGTTACTTGGTAACTCATTTATTGGGTTTAGTAACTTGCTTAATTCATTATGGCCCTTGTGGTTAAAATGTATTTTAATATTTTGATGCATTTACATTGAAACAAGTCATTCAAAATCTATCTTAAGTTATAGTAAATTCTATCTATTTTCACATACATGTATTTAATGTTAAGCTTTTGATCATTTTTTGTGTAACTGCTTTTATAAAAAGAGAAACTGCAAATTGGTAAATGGATGGTGTTTTGTCTTTTAAGGTCTTTCACCTGCAAAGGAAAAAAATAAAAGGAAAAAGATGGAACAAAGGTCTGGTTTTGAGTGAATTCCAGTTTTAATGTTCAGCATTGGTATTACCCTTCAAGTGTGGGATAAGCACAGCAAAGGAGCAAAACACTTGGCAGTTGTATCCGGGTAAAATTTACGTGAACTTTCCGAAGAAGACGATGCGGTGAAGTGCAGATGGACATACATTGGAGGACGCGGGAGCGCCATATTTGATGAGTAGCCTACAGTACAGTAAATCATCTCATCATATGATTTTGTATCTCCTGAACGAAATTAGTACTTGCATCACAAAAATTATGAAAGCTGATGTTGGGGAATATTGTCTCCAGCTAATAATGTTAACTATCAGTTTGCCTAGAGTCTGTGAGCTTGTCTAGCCACTTCAATCTTGAATCCTTGTTAATTTCAACAGCTATTTGACACCTGTTTTTAGTCCTAGTGTTGCATACTTGAATGAAAACTTTTTTTTTTTTAATCTCTTCCTTTACTGGGTACTTGCCAAACTGCAAAATACACAGATATAGTAGTACATTGTTACGCGCTTCTGTTTACACGTTGCCCTTGACGGAACTCTCTTCTCAATCATGGCTGTTAAAATGTCAGGCCTGGAACCACTGTGTTTCAAGTGGGAGCCCCCTACCCCCGTATTGAAGGCCTCTAAATCTGCCACTAACACAACACCAATCATAACCCCCCCCCCCATCCCCCTGTGCGCCGCTGCCGACACCCCTCACCAGCACCACCCCTGCCCTTCCTGACAAATCTCACTCTGAACTGACTTCTAAACTTGAGAGCCCTGATCTTAAATTATTGTTTGTGTCACAATAAAACAATAATTTACACCTTTAAAGTGGTAGGCATGTTGTGTAAATGAAATGGTGCTAACCCCTCAAAAAATCCATTTTAATTCCAACTTGTAATGCAACAAAACAGGACAAACACCAAGGGGGATGAATACTTTTGCAAGACACTGTAAAACTCAGCACACAACACAAGCAGTGCTAAAATCAAAAGTTTCCTGAAGCATCTGACAGATTAATATTAAGTAAGTTGAATCTTTTATACTTTAGCTAGATTTGTAGTGAGGCAACTAGCTTGCTAGTTTGAGAATTAAACTTAAGGCAGGTTGCTCAGATAGTTTGTAGGTAACACATTGTGTTACCCAAGATGTAGAGAATTCTCAATCATTTGGGCCTTCCTCAAATATTAGAAATGAATGGCAAAAATCTTTTACAGTTAATTACAGTAAAACAGGAAGCTGTGATTTTTTTTTTCACCAGTAGACGGCTTTTAGGGTCCTTCCACAATTGCAGTGCCATTTAGCCCTTTAAATGGCACTGATTGGCTACTCTTCTACTAGGATATCAGCTCGTATACCATGAGTAGAGAAAAACAAAACGGTGGCTTTGCTATCAAGCATTTAAAAGAAACATTTAAAATGATGTAGTTACTTTTTAAATATTTTATATTACTCATGTCAGTATCAATCTTGGTATCAGTTTGTACCTAGAAAAATGTACTCATACTTGGTCTGAAAATTTAAATGTGAAATACAATTTTGGTGCATCCCTAATGTGGAGCTACTCTTTGTACATGCTACAACATTTGAACTCTTATCACTACTAAGATGTCATGTTTTAGGGATTAAGTGAATTTACCTGCAGAAAAGCCTTTCAGAAGAAGAACATGACGTTGTCATGGCTTGAATTGAAAAAGAAGGATTTCTGAACAAGACAGATCATCCAGTGGAAGACGTTTTTTACTTTTTTTCCTGAAAGCTTTATATCCAGTGGCCTCTTTATACCTGAGAAAATGAGAAACATCACTGCAACACATGGCTAATGGAGCCGAGCCCAGTAAGGACATAATCAGTGTTTTCAATCCACAAAAATTATATTTTACTGTGTGACATTTTACCCAAATTACCTTTCATGTATTTGTTAATGATATTAGAGTAGATCAGGTCTAAATGCATAAATCTATCTAAGAGGAGAAAGGGGTATTAAAATAGACTTTTGCTAACATTTATATCATCTTGCTTTTAGTGCAAGCTTTATGTTGAAGATTTACAACACTTGTGGCAATAAGTGTTAGCTCATAATATTCAGCAGCAGACAGGTGCTATTACAATCATATTGTCTCCATCATGAACTCGAGTGTCTATTTTCAGTCATGAATTTTATACCATTTGTCTCAAAACAGACAGAACACAATTGGCAGAAAGCTTTTAGTTCAAGTGGGCAATTTTCCTTTTGTAAAATGTGGAGTGGCATATTTTTGGTTCCAAGAAAATAACATGTGCATTTGTGTGTTTAAGTGAAGGAAAGTATATGACAGTCACCATGGTTGAAAATGCAACTGTAAAAATTTATCCAGACAGTTTGAATGGAGAGAAACCAATAGGACAAAAAAAGAAAAAAATCTGAGCTCATCAGTAAATGAAATGTATCTGTTTTAACAAACCTCTGAAGACTCAGTGTGCAACAAGAAACTGTTAGTTAAGACATTTATTCTTGATTGAATACGGTATGCCAACTTTTGCCTAAGACCATCAGTGGTGCTGACTGACAGCATGAATAATTCTGTTTCCTGTGTGACGGATCTTTGTTGCATAGTTGATTAAAGTGGAAAGGGAAATTAGCCTTGCTGTGTCATTGCAGACACACTGATGATCTTTCAGGTCTCACCTTCAGGTAAACAAGTTACGGTGCTGTTTGTGTTAACAAGGCATTTACATGTGACCAGGAGTGACACAATTTATTTTACAGCATGAGTAGATGAAATATGCATGCATTATTTGATCTAGAGGAAGTGCATCTTTGCACAGTGATACCGAATGGAAAGTAGTTGTTTGCTTGTTTGTTTGTTTTTAAATGGCAAATAATATTTCTCATGAAAACCTGTGGAGTCAACTATAAAAGCCCATTTCTGCCAGGTCAAAAAGAAGAAAAATGCATATAATAGTCTTTCCTTTATTATCTGCTGTCATGATCCGCCCCAGACTTCCACCCCAGAGATTTACTGTCTCCCAGTTCAGCGCAATCCGGATCCAGGACGGGACTTCCACCTTGCTGGCATTCACTCCCTGGTCTGCTCTGCTGTGTATAAATAGGCCATTCTCAGACTATCTTGTCTGTTTCTAATGTTGTCTCTGTACCATTTTTGCTTCCTGGATTTTTTTTTTGCTCTCTGGTTTGCCTAGTCTTGGCCACAGTTTTTTTTGCATTCATGTTTTGTCAGTTTTTCATGTTTTTTGCACTACATTTCTTGTCTCCAGTTTTTGTCAGAACTATTTTTCATGTTTTTTCATATTAGCACTTTGTCTTTATCCACCTCATTGTTGTCTGGATTATTTTTGCTATTTTTTTTGTTTTCTTCCCACCCAGAGGAGTCCGAGCCACCTGAGACTATCCTTCCTCCACACTGCCTGGTGGGAGCTGCTATTCTAGAAGTTGAGATGCTTGTGCAGAAGGCCCTGGAGCAGGACCCCAGTGAAGGTAACTCCAACAATATTCCTTATAACCATCTGTTTGTTCCCTGTCATGTGTGAACCCAGGTGCTGCAGTGGGGTCATAGTTCGAAGCTGGCCTGTCATCCAGGAGCTGCCTGAACCCTGGCTCTCATCCAGCGGCACTTTTGGTGGCCATCCATCAAGGAGGATGTCCAGGAGTTCATGGCAGCCTGTGACGCATGCTCCTGGAGCAAGACAGTCAATTGACCCCCTGCCAGCTTACTAAGACCCCTTCCTACTCTGCATTGACCTTGGTCTGGCATCACCCTGGACTTGATCACAGGACTCCCCAACTCGGGTGGCAATATATGCATCCTCCTTGTCATTGACCATTTTTTCTAAGACCGTCCATTTCATTCCTCTGCCCAAGCTCCCCTCAGCCAAAGAGACCGCAGAACTACTCACCACATTTTCCATCCACATGGTCTGCCTACTGACACTAGTTTCTGACTGGGGTCCTCAGTTCACTGCACAGGTCTGGAGAGCCTTTTGTAAACTCATTGGGGCCACCTGTAGTCTGTCCTCAGGCTTCCACCCACAGACCAATGGCCAGGCAGAACAGGCTAACCAGGCTTTGGAGGTTGCACTCAGGTGCATTGTGTCCAGGGATGCCAGTTCTTGGAGCAAGTACCTACTTTGGATCAAATATGCACAACATTCTCCCTTCCTCTGCCACAGGTCTCTCTCCGTTCCAGTGCTCACTAGGGTACCAACCACCACTGTTCCCCAGCCAGGAGGAGGTCACTGTACCATCAGCCAAGGCCTTTATACACCGCTGCAAGAGAATGTGGGCATTGGCCTGGAGAAGACTCATTTGCTCAGCACTTGCATCCAAGAAGCAGGCTGACAAACATTGCTCCAAGGCACCCACCTACTGAGTGGGTCAACGAGTTATGCTCTCTATATGCCACCTACCACTTAGGGCTGGTCTCTTGCAAGCTGGCACCCAAGTTCCTTGGACCCTTCCTCATCAAGAAGGTAATCAACCCATGTTCCATTAGACTGGCATTACCATTCCCCATGCGATGTCTTCACCCCACCTTTCATGTATCACAGCTTAAACCTCTGGTTTCCAGTCCTTTGCTTCCATCCTCCAAACCCCCCTCCTCCTCCCAGGCTCATTGATGGTGGCGAGGCCTACATGGGCAAGAAACTGCTGGAGGTGCGGCGGCGAGGCAGAGGTCTCCAGTACCTGGTGGACTGGGAGGGTTACGGTCCTGAGGAGAGAAGTTGGGTCCCTGCCAGGTTCATACTGGACCCAACACTTATAGCGTTCCACTGGCAACACCCTGATGCTCTTCCTAAAGCACCTGGAGGTGCTCATTGAAGGTGGGGTACTGTCATGATCTGCCCCGGACTTCCACTCTGGCGATTTACTGTCTCCCAGTTCAGCACAATCCGGATCCGGGACAGGACTTCCATCTTGCCAGCATTCACTTCCTGGTCTGCTCTGCTGTGTGTAGAGGATGTGCAGTCACATGACCCGTCCATGTTTACTCCGCTTACTCCGCCATATTGGATGGCTTCAGGATTGTTTACCTTGCGCGAGTGTAATGGATCCAGGGAGTAATCCCCAAGAAAATTCGGAAAATACCCCATCTACATCACGCGATTACTTGTCTAAGTTTGTTCAGCATCTTGAAGGTGACGTGAGGCAGCGTTACGTGGAAAAGTGTTCCAGGTTGGGGATTGCAGATCCGTACAACTTGCCGCAATCCTTGCTCAGGGAAATTCGGAGCTGCGGTGCCAGCGATTTGCCCGATCTGGCCTACCACGACATTTACAATTTTTTCTCGTTAATCATGAATCGTGTTACACTGGCAAAGCCCTCAAAGCTTACAAGAGCCTGGAAGCTTATAAATATTTTGTTGCGGGATGGATATCTCAACTATACCTCTGGAAGGTACCGAAGAAGAATGTCTACTTGATAACCTCACGGGTAAGTGGCATTAAGATGTTTATCATAAAGAGACTATGCAGGACGTTTTATCGCTTATTTAGTAATTTTAATACAGAATTTACTCTGATGAAATTATTCAGACACTCCAACGCCCCCTAAAGAAAAAAATCGGATCTGCACGTTTCAGCCGTGAAACGGCATCCACCATTTGCATCCCTGTTTAAACTCATAGGTTAACCGACTTTAACTGGCTAATGAGGCTTGGTGGTCGGTCAAGATTTTTTTTTAGTTTTCGCCATCCCTACTATGGATTGGCCTTTCAAAGGCATATATGAGCCAAAAAGATAAAACATTGTCATAGACTAGGCCAGGGTAGTAGGGCTAGGCATAGCCATTTTATACGTTAGAGACTGTCTAGTTTCTAAGTATGCAGCTATCATTCAATCCAAAAATCAACTTAACAGATGTACTAGGAGTATTGAATTGGAAGATTACACCTACCTGATATGAAGTGTTCACTACAAATTTGGCTGGTAGAACTGGGGTTCCAGTTTTCTCTTCGCACAGCAGACACCCATTTTGCGCGTCTCTCCTCGTCTGCGGGGAATCTATAAAATGACAGGCCCTCCTTTTGGTCCTGTCTATTGGTACAACCAAATGCTGAAAAAGATATAACCATTCTCGAAAGAGCTACTCCCACACACTTGATAATTAGAACGGGTCCGTCTAAGTTCTATGCGTGACCCTGCCATCCAAAATGGCGGATAAACAAATATCACGTGACCTCGTGACGTCACGTGCAAATCCTCAATAAATAGGCTGTTCTCAGAAGGGGACTTTGACAGAATATCTTGTCTGTTTCTCATGTCTCTGTGCCTTTTTTATTTTTTTGCTTCCTGGATTTTTTTCTCTGTTTTGCCTAGTCTTAGCCACAGTTTTTTGCACTCATATTTTTCATGTTTTTTGCACTGTTTCTTGTCTCCAGTTTGTCAGAACTATTTCATGTTTTTTTTCATATTAGCACTTTGTCCACCTTATTGTTTGGATTATTTTTGCTATTTTTGTTCGTTGACTCTTTTTGGACTTTAAATTTTGGTTTTTTATTCATTGGATTTTCTGGTTTGTGTTCTGCTGTTGGATCCTAACTTGCCACATCTTGCCACCCTTAACATCCGTAGCTAGCTGAAAGGCCTGAAGGGGGATTGTTGTGGTGATTTCTGTCCAGGGAAGGGTGCTCAATGTTTGTCCTCTCACAATGTTTGGAGGAATTTCACAAAATTTGGCAGGATTCTTTGTCGGTACTACATGTTGTAATTTCATTAAATTTGGTCACATTTTACCAGAGTTACAGCCCTTGATTTACAAAATTTTATAATTTGACAAATTTCAAGAGTTTTCCTTCTGAAATCAATTCTGCACACTTTTTGGAGGAATTTCATAAAACTTGGCAAAAGGCATTCAGTAGTATGTATATTGTTTAGTCAAATTTTACCAGAGTTGTGGCCTTTGATTTAACAACCTTGTACTTTCAAAATTTCATGAAGGTGTGTTTGCCTTCTGACATCAACTCCTCTCAATTTTTGGACAAATTTCTTGAAGCTTGGCAAAAGGTCTTGTTATACGATGGTAATATGCATACTGCAATTTAATTTTGTTTGTGAAATTTTACCAGAGTTTTGACCCTTGATTAAATAACTTGTACTTTGACAATTTCATGAGGGTGCATGTTCTTCTGAAATCAACTCTCTCAATTTGTGGAGGAATTTCACCAAACTTGGCAAAAGGCTTTGTTATATGACAGTTATGCATATTGAAATTTTGTTTAATTTGGGCAAATTTTTACCAGAGTTATGCCCTTGATGATTAACAAACTTGTACTTTTGACAATTTCATCAAGGTGCACTTGCTTTCTGAAATCAACTTCCCTCAAGTTTTATCCCCGCTGGCTGAAAGGCCGGAAAGGGGACTACATCATGGTGATATCCATCTGTCTGGGGAAGGGTACTCTCCCTTCTGAAGTCAACTCCTCTCTCTCAATTTTTGGAGGAAATTCATGAAACTGGACAGGATTCTTTATATGCTAATATACATATTGCAATTTCATTTAATTCGGTCGTATTTTAGCAGAGTTATGCCATAGTTGCCAGTGGAGTATATTGTGCCTTCAGAGCACTCTTGGTTTTGGTAGCAGCAGTATGTTGCAAATTTGACTCGTCTCAATTCTGATGATAAAAAGAATTTGACTTATCCCCTCAGTATTTCATTCTTCTCAGAAATTTCTGACTTGTCTTAATGCTTTAACTTCAAATTATTGTCACCAATATTTATTCAATGTTTATCTCTAATTTCTGACTTATCTCAAAGGTTTCATACATGATGATGATGATGATGATAGCTATGCACGTAGTGAAAATGAGTATACCTTTTAATCTTAAGTGGACTAGCTATTTGTAGCGAGTTAACTAGCTCACTAGCTTGAGAGTGAAATTTAAGGCAGATAGCGGAGTTGGTTTGTAGGTAAAATGTTGGCCCAATATGCAGATATTTCCCTGTTATGTGGCCTTTCCCAAATGTTTATTACAATTTATTCTAGTTAATTTAGTGTAAAAGATGAAGGAAACATTCTTTCACCAATGGACTGTTTTTAAGGTGGTTCCACTGCCATGGTTCCCTTGTAATTCAATTTTGATTTATTATTTTCTGAATTTCTCAATTCACTGCAGAAGTCCACATTGGGTTCCTCTCCTGTCAGCTAAGAGCCTCAGATTCCTGTTATCATGGGAACAGGAACAAACTGGATAGTTATTTTACTCAAAGAAGCCCTAAATTGTATATTTATTAAGGCACACAGGGAAGCAGGGCTTGACATTTAACTTTTTAATCCACTTGTCCAGTCCAACAAGCAGCAAGATTTTTCACTTGTCCTGATGTGACCTTTTTATTACTATGTATTTACTAGTTCAATGAAGGTATAGTTAAAAGTTAATCAAAATGATATAACTATACCTGATTTATGTTTTAATGGATTTATAACTTCATAAAACTCAAACTGTAATAATAAACAAAACCTATCCAATGCCCCATTATGGTGCATGTGTTGTTCTAACCTATTACCTGATCTGCAGTTTTGTTAGACTTGCCCAAATTCAAAGCTTCTGGAGGAAATAAAGTTAAATCTTGATTAATCCAGTACAACGTCTCATCTCATTATCTCTAGCCGCTTTATCCTTCTACAGGGTCGCAGGCAAGCTGGAGCCTATCCCAGCTGACTACGGGCGAAAGGCGGGGTACACCCTGGACAAGTCGCCAGGTCATCACAGGGCTGACACATAGACACAGACAACCATTCACATTCACACCTACGGTCAATTTAGAGTCACCAGTTAACCTAACCTGCATGTCTTTGGACTGTGGGGGAAACCGGAGCACCCGGAGGAAACCCACGCGGACACGGGGAGAACATGCAAACTCCACACAGAAAGGCCCTCGCCGGCCCTGGGGCTCGAACCCAGGACCTTCTTGCTGTGAGGCGACAGCGCTAACCACTACACCACCGTGCCGCCCAGTACAACGTGAAGTATAAATTAATTTAAAGAATTGACACTGAAAGAAAACAAGCTGGACATGATAAGGGGGACAGAATCATGTTGTGAATGAAAACAAACTATGAGGGAGTTTGGTACTGTTGTAAAAGTCCCCTGAAATATTTTACGACTTGTGGTTAATATGAACCATACAAAAAAAAAAAATCCAAATTAAATGAAGATTTGCCACATATATTTATTTTGAGGTATTTGCCATTTTTCTGATTTTGATGAGTCTAATAATCTAATTAGATATGACTTTTTTTTTTTTTTTTTTTTACACACACACACCCCTGCTGCATTTGGCTTCCACGGAATTTCGTAAACAATAACACTTCCAGATCACTGAGGGCATTGAGCTAGGTTTGTTGGAGCTTTATTAATGTCACTCTTGAATAATTACTACAAAAATGGTGATTTTCAAAAAATATTCAACTTGTCCCATCGAACAGGCAGATACGGATTTGACTTGTCCGGATAAACATTTGGTTGTCCTGGACAGTCGGACTACCGTTAAATGTCAAGCCCTGGGAGTATGCAGTATTTTGCTGATTTGAGAGACAATTCTTTGTAGCCAGAATGTTATGGGAGGTGAGATGTGGTGAGTAGGATCCAAGAGCAGAACACAGACCAGTAAATCCAATAATAAAGATTTAATAGGAGTAACAAACCAAAAATAATCCAGAAAAAGCTAGGGACAAAAAAACGAGGCAGGCAGGCAAGGACAAAAAATGCTAGCATAAAAAAAATAGTCCAGGCAAAAAACTTGAGACAAAAATGTAGCACAACAAACATGAAAAAAAGACAAACATAGTGCAAAAAACTGTGACAAGAAACATGCAAAACAGAGAGCAAAATCCAAGAAGCAATAATGTCGCAGAAACGACATGCAAAAACCAACGAGACGTTCTGGCAAAGTCCCCTTCTGAGAACGGCCTTTTTATACACAGCAGAGCAAACCAGGAAGTAATGCCGGCAAGATGAAAGTCCCGTCCCAGATCCCGATTAGCGCTGAACTGGGAGATGATAAATCTCCGGAGTGGAAGTCCGGGGTGGAGCAAGACACAGAATTAGTCAATCATATTTGATTTTTGTGTGTGTTGATGTTACCAAACCTTTAGTCTTTGTGTAGATGATATCAAACATTGATCAAACCTGTTATCAAACCTACTACTCCGTGTAAGTGAATGAATGAGCAGCCTGATTCTGATAATAGCCAAATGGCATCAGTTTAATTGCCAGATAAATTGATTTTCCCGTGAATGGTACTGTAACCTGACATCCACATTTTCAAATACCTCTCACATACACTCACTTGTCAGTTTAATCGGTATACCTACCTGATAAAAGTTTGGAGCACTTTGACTTATTTTTATAATGCACGATTGATTTTCAATGACCTCAAGCACACCTCCAAGCTGTGTAAGGGATATTTGGAGAGAACAGAAGCAGCACTGTCTGTAATGGAATAGCCTGCCAAGTCACCCAGCTTTAATCCAATCAACTCCAATCCAAATAGAGCTGTTCTGGGAGAAGACGGAACAAAAGGTTTGAAAAAGAGACATGTCTAGCCAACATCAAAACAGAAACTCTGCAAATGGCTGAAAATACTGACTGGCTGCTAAAAGTTTGTTTGTTTGTTTGTTTTTGTTTTTTTTTCTCATCTATTTGTATTTTAGGGATACTGTTAAGAATTGAAAACATAATACTTTTATTTAACAAATTTATTGATTATGGCATAATTTAGTTTTTTTTCATTGTGTTAATGCCTTAATTATTTTAAAATAACAGAAAATATCAAAAATAAACAGGAACAACTTCTTTGAGTGCATGTATATCGATTATTGTCTCGTTATCGATCTACTGCATATGTGTAAGAATATAGATATTTAGGCCCTGCCTAAAAGCAGAGCTCCTGAGGAGTATATGAGCAAAATATTTGCAAGGGCACAGAATCAGCCTGAATAGAATAATAATATAGCATATGAACCATCGAATTGTGTAGTGTCGTGCATTTCACATCAATAAATTGCTGCATTGTCTTGTGACAGTGATCCCAATAATGAGCTATGCATCACAGTTACGAATACATATTTATTCCTTTCTTTGACACTGCATGCCATGTGCCAGAAATAACACCATGACATTTATTATGGTGTGACTCTGCTGGGTGCCTGGTGGACAGCAGTGAACCAGCACTTTCACTTTACATCATTACTATATAGTTACGATCAAATTACTATGCACCTGTTCCTGATTAGAGCACAATCACAGCGCATACATATAAGGACTCTCAGTAGCACACAAACTTTGCAAAGTATGTGTCACACCTGCATGCATTGGCACGCACAACAGACGGCCTCTCGGGTGTGCTCTGGACAGTGCACACTCCGGTCGGACTCAGGGCGTGTGCGCCACTAACAACTCACACTTGCATGGGATTAAGGCACAATCAGCGCACGTATATAGGGACTCTAAATGCACACTGACTTTGCAAAGTATTGCATTGTTGACCCATTACCGAGCCATGGTTGTATCTTGTTTTCCTGTCCCCAGTCTGTGATTCTGCTTTTGCCTGTGATACTCTGTTTATGCCTTGCCTGACCAATTGCTTGTAACACCATTTATGATTTTGCTTGCCATTTTGGATTGTTTACCTAATTCCTGTTTTTATGATAAACACGTTCTGCACATCCATCCATCCCCAACCATACCTGACAGTATACTTCACCCAGCCGATACTGTACCCTGCGTCTGATGTTACCAAGCCTTATATTTTGCATCCCTTTTCTGGTTTTAACCCAGTTTGTGTTTTTGGACTTTGAGTATTGTATTACCTCTGATATCCTGTCTGTACCTTGCTCAACCACTGCCTGTTTTTTTGACTCAGCCTTTATCTCTGTTTTGGATCTATTTTCTAGCATGCTTTCAATAAAACTTTTCCTGCAGTTACATTCTATCACCCTGATATGACAGTTGACAGTTCCTGTATAACAAGCTCATTGAAAACTTTTTGAACTAGTTTTACATGAAACTGTCATGAATATTTTCTTTAAAATGTGTTGGTAAATAACATTATTTTTGAAAAAGCAAATTAAAAATAAGTGCTGGATAAAAACCCATCTATCTTATGCAAATAAAGATACAAATTTTGTTGTCCGGTGGTCAAGTGTTTATGAGATGTTTCCTTGCATTTATGGTCAGTTTCCCTGTGGTGGTACACGTTCATTGTTCATCATATACAGTATACAGACTTTGGATGGTCAAGCCATCAAGAATCAGGTTGATGCATTACCATATTCTCTTAAATATGGAGCTTCGTGGTTATTTCCCATCAGATTAACCTGGTAGGTTTTTTTTTTTCATATGTTGAGTTAATGTAAACCGACCTAAAAATGCTCATTCATTAAACAAGCGCGTGTGTTTATATATCACACGCATACACACACTCAAATTTTTGACAGTCTATCTAGTAACAGCGCACCTAACTTTAACTTACAATTTGCAATGTAATTCAATAAATCTGTGGTTTCTAGGTTGACACACATTAATAAAATCCTGAGATTTTAACTTAATTTCAACAATAAGTGAGTAAAAAGAGACACTAAAATTTTAGTCACGGTGTCAAAAAAAGCACTCTTCATAATTTCTCATAACTAGCTGTTAACTCAATTCCAGTCCAAATGCTAAAAATTCACAAATGTGAAAAGAAAATTTGCTGAACTCTGTCTAATTTCTCCAGAATTGTGCTTGGACAGGCACATTGGAAAAAAATTAGCTTGGTTACCATACTGTACTAACTACCATACATTTGTGAGTTTACATTCCTGCTCATGGGAAGCCATGGCCTAATGGTTAGAGAAGCAATTTGGGGACCCAAAGGTTGCCAGTTTGAGTCCCTGGACCTGCAGGAATAGTTGAAGTTCCCTTGAGCAAGGGACCCAACCCATAACTGTTCCCCAGGCTGCTCTGGGCACATTAAAGGCCATTAATGTAATGCTGGTGGATCCTGTGCTTTCATCCCAACTTCTCTCTAACTTGAAATGTATGTTTTTATAATAACCAAGAGGCTTACACTTAGTCACTGGATGAGTTGATTATTTTCCCCCCAAGAATAGCCCAACATCTGCACTTTCACACTGACTTCAGTTCACCAGGAACTAAACAGGTGTATTTAAACATCAAAAAAAAAAAAAAAAAAATATATATATATATATATATATATATATATATAGAGAGAGAGAGAGAGAGAGAGAGAGAGAGAGAGATTGGTGTGATAAGAAAAACCAACACCAAGCTGATTTGAATGTGTTCCAGCATGTTACCAACTCAAGCTGATTATTTTCCTTTTATTTCTCTTATATCACAGAAATTTGCCAAGGATTACAATATGCTATTTATTAAAGAATGACACATCATACTTTTGATCAGTTTATAGTTAATGCTATGGAATGTGCATGAAACAAGTTCGTTCCTGTTATTGCATAAAACCTTCTCAATTATTATTACGTTTCAAAAATGAATGATGTGGTTTTTCAGACAATTTAACAATGCAATATTGTGCAGAATTTGCATGGAAACACATTTTTCATATTTATATTACAGTGGTGCTTGAAAGTTTGTGAACTCTTTAGAATTTTCTATATTTCTGCATAAATGTGACCTAAAACATCATCAGATTTTCACACAAGTCCTAAAAGTAGATAAAGAGAACCCAGTTAAACAAATGAGACAAAAATATTCGACTTGGTCATTTATTTATTGAGGAAAATGATCCAATATTGCATATCTGTGAGTGGCAAAAGTATGTGAACCTTTGCTTTCGGTATCTGGTGTGACCCCCTTGTGCAGCAATAACTGCAACTAAACGTTTCTGGTAACTGTTGATCAGTCCTGCACACCAGCTTGGAGGAATTTTAGCCCATTCCTCCATACAGAACAGCTTCAACTCTGGGATGTTGGTGGGTTTCCTCACATGAACTGCTCGCTTCAGGTCCTTCCACAACATTTCGATTGGATTAAGGTCAGGACTTTGACTTGGCCATTCCAAAACATTAACTTCATTCTTCTTTAACCATTCTTTGGTAGAATGACTAGTGTGCTTAGGGTCGTTGTCTTGCTGCATGACCCACCTTCTCTTGAGATTCAGTTCATGGACAGATGTCCTGACATTTTCCTTTAGAATTTGCTGATATAATTCAGAATTCATTGCTCCATTAATGATGGCAAGCCGTCCTGGCCCAGATGCAGCAAAACAGGCCCAAACCATGATACCACCACCACCATGTTTCACAGATGGGATAAGGTTCTTATGCTGGAATGCAGTGTTTTCCTTTCTCCAAACATAACGCTTCTCATTTAAACCAAAAAGTTCTATTTTAGTCTCATCCATCCACAAAACATTTTTCCAATAGCCTTCTGGGTTGTCCACATGATCTTTAACAAACTGCAGACGAGTAGCGATGTTCTTTTTGGAGAGCAGTGGCTTTCTCCTTGCAGCCCTGCCATGCACACCATTGTTGTTCAGTGTTCTCCTTATGGTGGACTCATGAACATTAACATTAGCCAATATGAGAGAGGCCTTCAGTTGCTTAGAAATTACCCTGGGGTCCTTTGTGACCTCACCAACTATTACACGCCTTGCTCTTGGAGTGATCTTTGTTGGTCGACCACTCCTGGGGAGCATAACAATGGTCTTGAATTTCCTCCATTTGTACACAATCTGTCTGACTGTAGATTGGTTGAGTCCAAACTCTTTAGAGATGGTTTTGTAACCTTTTCCAGCCTGATGAGCATCAACAACGCTTTTTCTGAGGTCCTCAGAAATCTCCTTTTTTCTTGCCATGATACACTTCCACAAACATGTGTTGTGAAGATCAGACTTTGATAGATCCCTGTTCTTTAAATAAAACAGGGTGCCCACTCACACCTGATTGTCATCCCATTGATTGAAAACACCTGACTCTAATTTCACCTTCAAATTAACTGCTAATCCTAGAGGTCCACATACTTTTGCCACTCACAGATATGTAATATTGGATCATTTTCCTCAATAAATAAATGACCAAGTATAATATTTTTGTCTCATTTGTTTAACTGGGTTCTCTTTATCTACTTTTAGGACTTGTGTGAAAATCTGATGATGTTTTAGGTCATATTTATGCAGAAATATAGAAAATTCTAAAGGGTTCACAAACTTTCAAGCACCACTGTATATGAAGAGGAACAAAACCAGTGAAAAATCACTGTGGCAACACTTATCAGGACTTGGAAATCTATCGCCGTGTTTAACTGGAATGAGTATTGCGAGATGAGAAAACCCAGCTTTAATCACACAACATCACTCAGTAGAAAAACAGACCATTTGCAATCGTGTTTTGTTAACTTTTTTTTTAAATCACCTCTATTTTATGCAAAATTGCAATGGAAACCTGCCTAGTATTATATTACAGAGAAACTGCAAAGCCCTCTATCCTGAAAGCATTCCCAAAGTTGCGCCTTTAACTCTTTGACTTTTGAAAAGTGCTGATACTGAAGACTCCTTCCAAAAATGTCACCTCACTGAAAATGACAC